>NW_026112072.1:75000-180000 GCF_024679095.1 Eriocheir sinensis
ATTTTTAGTCCCTCCTTTCCCTCATCTTCATTTAATTAACGTTTTTCGGATGGTTAACCCTCCTAACTTTTCCCCCTGAGCTCTTTTCACTAGATTTTCTACCATATTATTTCGTCGTGTATTTTTAAACTCATGTCGTCATTACATATTAACCTTCCCGCGCCTTCCTTACCATAATCATTTTAATTCAATCCTTCGTGCTGAGCATCATAAAGTACGGATTAAAGATATGGGGAAATAGTGCAGCATGCCATATCCAGCAGGTGCAAAAAACACTATATTTTGCAGCCAAAGCTGCGCTTGGTGGCAATAAATTTGACCATGCAACACCATATGTAGGGGAGCTAAGGTGGCTGAAGATATGTGATATGTACAAGTACGAGTCGGGAATCACTGTGAATAATGTAATGAGTAAAAGATTGCCGGGTTGGTTGTTCTCGCTCCCTAAGGTGAGTGAGACTCACGATGTCAACACAAGACATCAACACCAACTACTTGTTCCCAAAACTAGAACTTGTATAGGAGACAGGTCTCTACTGGTAGCTGGACCTAAACAGCCTACCTGATCACGTGAAGGACACCAAATATGTCTATTTTCAAAAGTGAGTTGAAAAAACTATCTTTTTTAGTTTTAACGAACAGACTTTCTCCAAGTCGTGACTACACTCATGTATATGATATTTTTGTTTTATTATACATTTTATGACAACATTCTTGTATATGGCTATTATATTATCTTACGACAACGTGTACGCACATTGCTATTTTATTAGTATTATATCATTTTATTCTTGTTTACGGAAAACCTTATGTCTTATATTTTCAAGATCTAGGTTTTATATTGCATCGTTTACTATTATCTTATTTCCTATTTTATCTGTATATCTTAACTTGATATAAGGTCCTAGTATAGAAACCCCAGTATGTTATTTCGCTCTGTACTAGGACGTTTTCGTCACAATGTATGCCAGTAATAACCAGGGCCGTAGCAAGAAGTAGTGAGCCCCCCCAATAAAAAAATATATATATGTGGGGGCCCCATACAGACAACCGAGTTTTACATTTTTTCAGTAATAGTAAGGAGTACAGCTATTAAAAACAATGAATGATGATGTTATACATTTAAATGGTGCTGAGCCGGGCACAACATGGGGGCACGACTGATAAGCAGGCCTATCAGAGTACAAAAATAATGTTTCTCTTGACAAAGTATGATGATTTAAATGCAAAACGATCATTAAAAGGCTTTTTTCGAGCTTTGTGGTTTGCAAACTTATTAACCAAAGCATCAAAATCACGAGATCTAGCAACATCATGCTCAATGAAGGCGATTCCTAGAGCAGAGAGCCTCTCATCTGACATTGTTGACCGCAAAATATTTTTTTTATTATTTTCATTCTACTAAAGCTTTTCTCTGCACTTGCAACAGTAACTGAAGTTGTTAACATAGCTCTCCACACAATTCCAGTGATTGGGTATACTTCCTGAAGATTATTACTACAAATATATGTTAAGAAATCTTTAGCAGTAGCAAGAGTTTTTTTTCTCTACTGACAACAGCAATGAAATGTCTCAACTCCATTTCCAGTTCAGGTGCATCAATGTCTCCCATTATTTCCTCATATTTCTTGCATCGAGTGTGAAGCTTGTTTTCGTCAATACACTGCTTGAATTGCTTTGTATTTTACAAAAAAGCCAAACAGGTTATGCCATCATAAGCTGACTAATTCCCGAGGTGACGGATGATATAACCTGATCTACTACAACAAAGAAGAACTGACCTTTTTTTTTGTCCTCAGATAAGATACTTTCATTGCGACACATAGTCAAACATGCTTTTTTTTCTTCGTGTACGCGTCTGCGGAAATACTTTTGCTACATCCACCTGCTCAGCTATTTCCGATGCATTAAGATTTTTATTTTTTTTTACAACAAAGGAGGCAGCTCAAGGGCACAAAAAAAGGAAACAATAATAAAAAATAAAAAAACGCTACTCGCTGCTCCTAAAAAAGAGTCATAAGAGGTGGCCGAAAGAGAGGTCAATTTCGGAAGGAGAGGTGTCCTGATACCCTTCTCTTGAAAGAGTTCAAGTCGTAGGCAGGAGGAAATACAGATGAAGGAAGATTGTTCCAGAGTTTACCAGCGTGAGGGATGAAAGAGTGAAGATGCTGGTTAACTCTTGCATAAGGGGTTTGGACAGTATAGGGATGAGCATGAGTAGAAAGTCGAGTGCAGCGGGGCCGCGGGAGGGTGGGAGGCATGCAGTTAGCAAGTTCAGAAGAGCAGTCAGCGTGGAAATATCGATAGAAGATAGAAAGAGAGGCAACATCGCGGCGGAATTCAAGAGGTAGAAGACTATCAGTAGGAGGAGAGGTGATGAGACGAAGAGCCTTAGACTCCACTCTGTCCAGAAGAGCTGTGTGAGTGGAGCCCCCACATGTGAGATGCATACTCCATACGAGGGCGGACAAGGCCCCTGTATATGGATATCACCTGCGCGGGGGAGAAGAACTGGCGGAGACGACACAAAACGCCCAACCTCGAGGAAGCTGATTTAGCGAGAGAGGAGATGTGAAGTTTCCAGCTGAGCTTTTGAGTTAAGGATAGACCGAGGATGTTTAGTGTTGAAGATGGTGATAGCTGAGTGTTATCGAAGAATAGGGGATAGGTGTTTGGAAGTTTCTGTCGAGTTGATAGGTGGAGAAATTGAGTTTTTGAGGCATTAAAGGACAGAAGGTTCCTTTTGCCCCAATCGGAAATGATAGCAAGTGACCGTCTACCACCGCAGAGATGGAACGACCGGAAAGGAAACTGGAGAATAAGGAACAGAGTGAGGGATAGAATCCTAAAGAGGGCAATTTAGAAAGCAAAGAGTTGTGCCAGACTTAATCGAAGGCTTTCGATATGTCTAGCGCAAAAGAGAAAGTTTCACCGACACGACTAAGAAAGGATGACCAAGAGTCAGTTAAGAGAGCAAGAAGATCGCCAGTAGAACGCCCCTTGCGGAGCCCATACTGGCGATCAGATAGAAGGTTAGAAGTGGAAAGGTGCTTTTGAATCTTCAGATTAAGGATTGATTCAAAAGCTTTAGATAGACAGGAAAGTAAAGCTATAGGGCGGTAGTTTGAGGGATTGGAACGGTCACCCTTCTTTGGCACAGGCTGTACAAAGGCATACTTCCAGCAGGAAGGAAAGGTAGATGTTGATAGACAGAGACGAAAGAGATTGACCAGACAGGGTGTCAGCATGGAAGCACAGTTTTTAAGGACAATAGGAGGCACTCCATCAGGTCCATAAGCCTTCTGAGAGTTGAGGCCAGAGAGGGCATAGAAAACATCATTTGGAAGACTCTTAATAACAGGCATAAAGGAGTCAGAGGGGGGATGAGTAGGAGGAATATGCCCAGAATCGTCCAAGGTGGAGTTCTTACAGAAAGTTTGAGCGAAGAGTTCAGCCTTAGAGACAGAAGAGACGGCAGTGCTGACGTCAGAGTTAAGGAGAGGAGGGAAAGAGAAAGAAGTGAAATTGAGGAGATATTTTGGCTAGATGCCAGAAGTCACGGGAAGAATTAGAAGAAGTAAGGTGTTGACATTTTCTATTGATAAAAGAAGTTTTGGTAAGTCGGAAAATAGATTTGGCACGATTCCGGGCTGAAATGTAAAGGTCATAGTTAGCGGCTCTGGAACCCTTTGTGAGCTGCCTCTTTATCTTTAATAGCACGAGAACAAGCATGATTAAACCAAGGCTCTTTAGCATGAGGAGTAGAGAAAGAACGTGGAATGTATGCCTCCATTCCAGAGACAATCACTTCTGAGATGCGCTGGGCACACAGAGAGGGGTCTCTCTCTTGGAAGCAGTAATCATTTCACGGGAAATCGGAAAAGTACATCCTTAGGTCGTCCCACCGAGCTGAAGCAAAATGCCAGAAGCATCGCCTCTTCGGTGGGTCCAAAGGATGTACAGGAGCGATATGACAGGAAACAGAAATACGGTTATGATCGGAGGAGCCAAACGGAGAGAACAGTTTGACAGAGTAAGCAGAAGGATTAGAGGTAAGGAAGAGGTCTAGAATGTTGGGCCTGTCTCCAAGACGATCGGGAATACGTGTAGGGTGTTGAACCAACTGCTCTAGGTCGTTGAGGAGAGCAAAGTTGTAGGCTTGTTCACCAGGCTGGTCAGTGAAAGAGGATGAAAGCCAAAGCTGGTGGTGAACATTGAAATCTCCCAAGATGGGGGTTTCATCGAAGGGAGAGTGAGACAAGATGTGCTCCACTTTAGAAATCAAAAAGTCAAAGAATTTTACATAGTTAGTAGAGTTAGGTGAGAGATAAACAGCAGAGGTGTATTTAGTAATAGAATGACAATGAAGTCTTAGCCAGATGGTGGAAAATTCAGAAGAGTGAAGGTCGTGGGCACGAGAGCAAGTGATGTCGTTGCGCACGTAGGCGCAACATCCAGCTTTGGATTGAATTTTAGGATAGAGATAGTAGGAGGGAACAGAGTAGAGGTAGCTGTTAGTAGCCTCAGACACCTGTGTTTCGGTGAGGAAGAGAAGATGAGGTTTAGAGGAGGAGAGATGGTGTTCCACAGAATGAAAATTAGAACGAAGACCGCGAACGTTGCAGAAATTGATAAGGAGGAGGTTCGAGGATTTATCAGGACACCTCTCGGGTCGGCAGCCAGAAGGGGAGTCCCTGGGGGTATTTATGATCCCCCCCCACAGGCGGCAGCTGTATTATACCCTGTATTGCGATACTGTTCAAAGAATGCCATAGTAGTAGTCACCTCTGCCTGCAACAAACCAATTGTTATGTCTGATGACTGAATAAGCTTGCTGGTCTTATTGATATGAAATAAAATGTCATACCATAAGCAAACTGCTGATATAAATGGCCATTAGCTCAATATGTCCAAGAGTGCACCTGCTCCTGTGGTCACGCCATCTTTTTTCTCGAGAGCATTTTCTCTCAGCACTGATAAGGCATTGTTAATTTCCTTCATATGATATCGGAGTGGTTTAACAGCTTCAATTCGTGACTCCCACCTGTTATCTGATGTACCTTTAACTGTAATAGGCAAACATTCTTCAAGAATAGCCCATCGAGATGTAGATGAGCTAAATATCACATACATTCTGTTGATGATGCCCAAAAAATCAATGGCATAATTTGAAGATTTCGCTGCATCTACAATCACCAAACTCCAGGTATGAGCCACACAGTACATGCAAAGCACTCTGATTCGGTTCTAATATACGTGCTTGTACTCCTTTATTCCTTCCACTCATGTTAGCACCATGATCGTAAGCTTGTCCTCTCATAATTATCAGATATATCTATCCCAACCCCATTCACCTTGTCAAGGAATGAGCTCAGTAAACCTTCAATAGTTGTATCATGCACATTCAGGAAACCAAAAAAGGCCTCATGAATGTTATTCTCTCTCTCTCTCTCTCTCTCTCTCTCTCTCTCTCTCTCTCTCTCTCTCTCTCTCTCTCTCTCTCTCTCTCTCTCTCTCTCTCTCTCTCTCTCTCTCTCTCTCTCTCTCTCTCTCTCTCTCTCTCTCTCTCTCTCTCTCTCTCTCTCTCAGGCAAAGCAAAAGCCTCCAAGAGAATTTGCACAAAATTTCAGCTTGGTCGGATACATGGGAGATGCCCTTTAACGTAGACAAGTGCCAGGTCCTTCAAGTAGGAACAAAAAATAAGATCGATTACGAAATGCGCGGCGTTAAACTCACAAGAGCTCAATGAGTTAAGGACCTGGGGGTCAAAATCGCGTCAAACCTCAAATTCGCACATCAATGCATCGATGCAGCAAATAAAGCAAACACAATGTTGGACTTTATTAAAAGAAACTTTTTATTCAAGAATAAAGATGTAATACTTCCGCTCTACAATAGTTTAGTCAGACCCCACTTGGAATATGCGGTACAGTTTTGGTCTCCCCACCATGCAAAGGACATTGCTAAACTAGAAGGTGTTCAGCGTCGAGCAAAAAAATTATCCCTTCCTTGCGCAACAAATCCTACGAAGAAAGGCTTTCCACCCTCAACATGTTCTATCTTGAGAAAGGTAGCCTCCGAGGAAAACTGATCGAATGTGTTAAAATACTTAATGGTTTCACGAATGTAGACAGATCAACATTGTTTATGATCGATGACACTTTGCGAACGAGGAACAATGGCATAAAACTCAAATGTAGACAAGTAAATTCAGACTGCACCAAATTTTTCTACACCAACGTTGTAGTGCGAGAATGGAATAAGCTCCCACCATCAGTGGTCCAGTGTAACACGATTGACTCCTTTAAAAACAAGCTCGACCGTCACTTCCTTGAACATAATATTAACTAGAGTAGAAAAGCAACGTTTTGGAGCCATCTGATTAATGTAAAATCACTTAGGTTTAAGGATAGACCACCTAGTCTGGACCATAGGGTCTGTGTGGTCTGATTTTCTATGTAATTCTGTGTAATTCTCTCTCTCTCTCTCTCTCTCTCTCTCTCTCTCTCTCTCTCTCTCTCTCTCTCTCTCTCTCTCTCTCTCTCTCTCTCTCTCTCTCTCTCTCTCTCTCTCTCTCTCTCTCTCTCTCTCTCTCTCTCTCTCTCTCTCTCTCTCTCTCTCTCTCTCTCTTCCTTCCCGTCACCTCCCCCCCCCCCTCCACAATGCATGGCTCTCAATGAAGACGATTAAACAGTTCCGAAGTTGCTGTTGTGTTTGCAAAGGTAACGATCCCCCTCTCGGCCTTCGGGAATAATTGATGTGAGAGTCGAAAGCGCCTGAAAACACCCACGTTAGATCACTGGGGTCCGTCGGCAGGACCCACCAACTCCACGGCCACGGCCCTGACATCCCCGGTGGCACCTGGCAGACCTGTCTGTCGCAGCGCCGCGGGTGATACTAATAATCGACCAAGACAACTCGTGTCTCCCGCATTCTTCTTTTCTTATTTCTAAGCAGGAGCGTGTGGCCGGCAGGCAGGCACGCATGACACACACACACACGGCCCGGTAGCTCAGTTGATAGTCGGCCTCACAGCCAGAAGGACCGGGGTTCGATTCCCCAGCCGGGTGAAGATAAATTGGGTTTATCTTCTTTCACGTGTAGCCCCTGTTCACCTAGCAGTGAGTAGGTACGCGACGTCAGGCAAGGAGTTGTGACCTCGTTGTCGCGGTGTGTTGTGTATGAGTGGTCTCAGCCCTACCCAAAGATCGGTACTACGAGCTCTGTGCTCCTCCGTAGGGAAACGGCTGGCTGTCTCGAGCATAGCTGGGCGTTATCGCGATAAGTTATCGCGATACTTTATCGCTGATAACAAAATCGGGTTATCGGCCATCCGCTACTTATTTAAATATAAATCGGTATCTTCGTTACTTTTGTAACCAGACTAGCGATAATCACTACTTTTTTCCTCCTCAGAAAAAAAGTCTCCTCCCTACTGCGCATGCGTGGCCGGGCGCCCGGTGTTGTATGAAAAAAATTCGGGGTATGAAATATCTTCGGTGAAGAGATTTCATACTTAGATCATCAACATTAAAAAAAATAAGTTATGTTTTATATCAGACTCAAAAGTCAATATATCAAAGAGAAAAATCATTTAATTCTGCCCCCAAAATGATTATTCACTGCCTCAAATTTGAAATTCCGTATTCGTTTGTGAGCATGCCATGGTATTGAAGGCACCCGGTGTTGTGTTATTTGGTGTCCCAGCGTCAAAAGCTGGCGCTTTTGTGTACAAACACTGGTCTCTCGTGAACTGCGCATGTTCAGACCAGTAAGCGAAACCCTGTACAGTCTCACAATGCTTTTTAACACATTAAGAGTTGCTGGAAGGCTGAATCAGACATACAGTACCACCATCCTCGCTGTTTCTAGAACGACACTCGGTACATATAAATACAACTTGTACAGAGTGTCGTTCTAGAAACAGCTGAGATAATGGTACTATGTCTGATTCAGCCTTCAGCAACTCTATTACGGTTAAAAAGCTTTGTGAACTGTACAAATCTACGCTGCTGGTCTGAGCATGCGTAGTTCTGAAGACCAATGTTGTTGACGATGAGGACGCCAAATAACACACCAACTCAGGCGTTCTAGTATTACCGTCCATAGATACGTGTCAACGTGTGGTTTTCGGGTTTTGTAAGTTCTCTAAAATACAGATAATGAAAATTTGAATTCATCTATGTTTTTCTATTTCAAATATCAATATAGTATCGTTTTCACCTATCGGACTTATCGCTAGCTAGTATCGGAATTGTGGATTTATATCGGGTATCGGTTATCGGTTATCGGCTATGTTTGTGTCTCCAGTTAACGAATATCGGTTATCACCTATAAGGTTTTCCATTATCAGTTATCGGTTATCGGGAATAAGGTTTTCTGTTATAGTGCCCAGCTATGGTCTCGAGAGAGACCCGCAGCAGACCAAGAGGTGAATTACACACACACACACACACACACACACACACACACACACACACCTCCACCACATTCCAAAGTCTGTCCTTCAATACTTTCATTTTCTATGGGAATTCTGCGTGCTAGAAGGGCGTGTGTGGAGCATCTCAAGGTCGCGGGGCGGGAGGGACTGCATGTGTGCCTCTGAGCGGGGCGGCAGGCAGCGCGGTGTGTGTGTACTGTGTGTCCAGCCAGCCCGTCACTGAGGAATGCGGCGCGGGTGGACTTTAAACCGGGGTACGCGAGGGTCCGTGGGAACGCTTTTGAATGACGCGGCGCCGGCTATTTATAGATTTGAGGCCATTACTCGCGTGCTCTCAGGAGGGCTGCTGCCCCTGATGGTCCATGACGCAGCCTATTAGCGACATCAGCACGGCACAGGGAGTCTTCTTGCTGCTATACAGGCTAATCAGCAAAGTGTAATACCCGGGCCTGTCTTCCTAGATTATCGGTGTCTCGGTTCGCCTGTTTGAAAAGCCTCTCGTTGACGTTGCTGGATTGTCGTGGACTGTTTCGTTATTTCGGCGTTCCTTCTCCTCCTCCTTTTCATTCTCATCTCTCTATTTCTCATTCATCACAGTCTTCCTTATTCTGTCCTCCTCCTCCTCCTCCTCCTCCTCCTTCTCCTCCTCCTCCTCCTCCTCCTCCTCATCATCATCATCATCATCATCCCCTTCCTCCGTCCACCTTCTCATTTATCTTTCTACTTCTTTTTCATATTGTCTTTCTTCTCTTCTCCCCTCCTCCTCCTCCTCCTTCTCCTCCTCCTCCTCCTTCTTCTCCTCCTCCTCCTCCTCCTCCTCCTCCTCCTTCTCCTCCTCCTCCTCATCATCATCATCATCATCATCATCATCATCATCATCCCCTTCCTCCGTCCACCTTCTCATTTATCTTTCTACTTCTTTTTCATATTGTCTTTCTTCTCTTCTCCCTTCCTCCTCCTCCTCCTCCTCCTCCTCTTCCTCTTCTCGTTCCTCCGTCCACCTTCTAATTTATCTTTCTACTTCTTTTTCATATTGTCTTTCTTCTCTTCTCCCTTCCTCCTCCTCCTCCTCCTCCTCCTCCTCTTCCTCTTCTCGTTCCTCCGTCCACCTTCTAATTTATCTTTCTACTTCTTTTTCATATTGTCTTTCTTCTCTTCTCCCCTCCTCCTCCTCCTCCTCCTCCTCTTCCTCTTCTCGTTCCTCCGTCCACCTTCTCATTTATCTTTCTACTTCTTCTTCATATTGACTTTCTTCTTCTCCTCCTCCTCCTCCTCCTCCTCCTCTTCCTCTTCTCGTTCCTCCGTCCACCTTCTCATTTATCTTTCTACTTCTTTTTCATATTGTCTCTCTTCTCTTCTTTTCTCTCCTCCTCCTCCTCCTCCTCCTCCTCTTCCTCTTCTCGTTCCTCCGTCCACCTTCTCATTTATCTTTCTACTTCTTTTTCATATTGTCTCTCTTCTCTTCTTTTCTCTCCTCCTCCTCCTCCTCCTCTTCCTCTTCTCGTTCCTCCGTCCACCTTCTCATTTATCTTTCTACTTCTTTTTCACTCAGGAAGGCTTTACCATGACTCATCTCCTCTCTCCGAAAATAAGATGACTCAAAAGGAATATAGCGTGACTCACCTCTTCTCTGCAAGCATTATATGACTCAGAAAGACTTGTGTGACACACCTTCCCTGCATACACAAGCCGACTCAGGAGGGACCTCGTGTGACTCACCTCTCTGCATGCTTGAAGTGATGACTTAACCCCGTAGACTAAAGGAGAATGCATGCATATTTGTGAGTCATTGAAATATTATAGACTTTGGGAGAATTTGAGTCAGTGAAGGGAGGAAGGAATGGAGAGGGGGAGGAGGAAAGGGATGAGTCATGAGTCAGTTGTATAAGGTGGATGATGAGAGAGAGAGAGAGAGAGAGAGAGAGAGAGAGAGAGAGAGAGAGAGAGAGAGAGAGAGAGAGAGAGAGAAATGCCTTTAGCGTAGTGTATTAGCCTTAGTAAGGAGGAGGAGGAGGAGGAGGAGGATAAGAAGAAATAAGATTAGGAGGAAGGAAAAAAAAAAGGGCCGTGGGGAGTAAATAAAAGAAGAGAAGGAATAAGAGGATTGGGAAGAGGAGAAGGAGGAGGAGGAGGAATACATAGAATACATAGAAAGAACAGACACCAGAAGACCTATCGGTCTATGGCGAGGTGTCTGTTTACTACCACTACTACTAGTAATCTGTGTGGTAGGACAGGACAGAAAAGATGAAGGCTCCTCCCCACCCACTCTCCCTTCCGGCAACGTGCCGGCCGGAAATAGTTAGAAGAGAACATCACGTACCTTTAAGGAAGAAAGGGACATGGAAATTTTACAGTAAAGAGATAAATAAGAGGAAATTACTACCCTTAACTTACACTACTGGTAACCTAAGCTGTGGGGGAAAATGACTTCATTACATAAGAACATAAGAACATAGAAACACAGGGAGACTGGAAGAGGACGAGTGGGCTACACAGGGCAGCCCCAGAATCCCCCCTAAGACCCACGATGGGTGAGGTGTAATTTCAGGGGCACAGGTGGAGGCTTGATAATCGTTTTACCGGCGGTACTAGGCACGCACCAGTAACCTGTCACCTTACTGTACCCACACCTCACTCCACCTGCCATTCGGACATTAACTGTTGCTTTACTCTATTGTTGACTTTCGCTACTTGCAATCTAGGTTGTGGGGGAGAATTATATGAATATAGGTTGACGTCTTGCTGCAATCTGTCTGAAAACATGCGAAAAAGGGTCAGTATAATCTTATATCCCTGAAGTACTTATCCAAAGAAGACTTAAAGCTATTGATACTCTGTGCGCTAACTACTGACGGTGGGAGTCTATTCCAATGATCGACGACTCTGTTATTGAAAATAACTTCTGTGCACCAATGTGTTACATCGATTTCCTTTTAACTTCATACCGTTGCTGCGTGTTCCTGTGTTGGTGTCTCTCTGAAATATAATATCTGGGTTAATGTTGTCTAATCCATTAAGAATTTTGAACACTTCAATTAAGTCACCTCTTTGGGTAGGTGGTGGCCGAACTGGTAGCGTACTGGACCCACATTCACCGCGTGATGGACGACGCGGGTTTGAATCCCCACGCTACCACTCGGATTTTTCAGTCACCGCCGAGTGGCTTAAAACTACCCACATGCTGTCCTGAAGACCACCCATCAACCCGGACTCTAGAGGAAGCCGTCCAAGCGAATCAAGAACGAGTTCCGGGGGGCAGCATGAGCCAATGCAAGATGGCGCCACTATAAACACTCGCCTGCGCCAGAACGGGCTGGGCCGACCATCAGGCCCCACCTGGAAGAAGCCTTGGGCCGACCATCAGGCCCCACCAGGAAGATGCCTACCTGCGCAACAGGCAACGACGTAAAAAAAAAAAAAAATCCTTCGCTTTTTTAGGGAAAACATATCTAAACGCTTTAAACGCTCGTCATATGGCAAGTTTCGGAGCACTGGAATTTGTTTGGTTGCTCGTCGCTGTATCTTTTCTAGCAAAACTTGATCTTCGATATAGTTCGGTGACCTGAACTGAACGGCGTGTTCTAGGTGTGGTCTTACAAATGCTAAATATAATCTCTTCATAAGTTCGGGTGATTTATAATCAAAGTTTTTTTAGATTAATCCCAACATCATATTGGCTTTTTTACTCGCTGCAGAACATTGATCACTCATTTTAAGAGTGTTACTAATAATGACACCAATATCTTTTTCGTGTTTTAATTCGCTGAGCTCATGTCCTTGAATCTGATATTTAAAGTTAGGATTTATTTTCACCTATGTGCATTAAATAAGGAGGTGAATGAAAAAGGAGAGAAGGAGGAATAAGCAAACGAGAATGATAGAGAGAGAGAGAGAGAGAGAGAGAGAGAGATATATATATATATATATATATATATATATATATATATATATATATATATATATATATAGATAGATAGATAGATAGATAGATAGATAGATAGATGAATAGATAGATAGATAGATAGATAGATAGATGAATAGATAGATAGATAGATAGATGAGAGAGAGAGAGAGAGAGAGAGAGAGAGAGAGAGAGAGAGAGAGAGAGAGATTTACATAGATAGATTTACATAGAAAATCAGACCACAGACCACATGGTCCAGACTAGGTGGTCTGTCCTTAAACTAAGTGATTTTACATTAATCAGAAGACTCCAAAACGTTGCATTTCTACTCTAGTTGATATCAAGTTGAAGGAGTCAATCGTGTTACACTGGACCACTGACGGTGGAAGCTTATTCCATTCTCACTTTACAACGTTGGTGAAGAAAAATTTGGTGCAGTCTGAATTTACTTGTCTACATTTGAGTCCTACGCCATTGTTCCTCGCAAAGTGTCATCGATCATAAACAATGTTGATCTGTCTACATTCGTGAAACCATTAAGTATTTTAAAACATTCGATCATTTTTTCCTCAGGCGACGTTTCTCAAGAGAACATGTTAAGGGTAGAAAGCCTTTCTTTGTAGGATTTGTTGCGCAAGGAAGGATCATTTTCGTTGCCCGACGCTGAACACCTTCTAATTTAGCAATATCCTTTGCATGGTGGGGAGACCAAAACTGTACCGCATATTCCAAGTGGGGTCTGACTAAACTATTGTAGAGCGGGAGTATTACATCTTTATTTTTGAATAAAAGTTTCTTTTAATGAAGCCCAACATTATGTTCGCTTTATTTGCTGCATCGATGCATTGCTGTGAGAATTTGAGGTTTGACGCGATTTTGATCCCCAAGTCCTTGACGCATTAAACGCTGTTGAGTTTAACGCCGAGCTTTTCGTAATCGAACTTCTTATTCCTCGTTCCAACTTGAAGAACCTGGCACTTGCTTACGTTAAAGGGCATCTCCCATCTATCCGACCAAGCTGAAATTTTGTGCAAATCCTCAAGAGACAAAGAAAGACAAAAAACTAGATATTAGATTCCATAGAGTACAGACGAAGGGAAGAAAGAGAGGAGAGAGAAGAGAAGGAAAGAGAGAGGGAAAGGGAGAAAGAGGGATTGTACTATGAGGCGAAAATTAGCTAAGGGGATGAGTTTGTGGTAAGGGAGAGAACGGGAGAGAAGGGGAAGAGGGTGAAGGAAAGCGAAAGGGGAGAGGAAAGTAAGTGAAGGGAGGAAGGGAATGAGGCTAAGACAGGGAGGGAAGGAGAGGAAGGAGAGGTGACAGAAACCGAAGGAAAGGGAAGGTAAGTGAGGGCAGGAAGGAGAGAAAGGGAAGGGAGGAAGAGAGAAGAGGGAGGAAGAAGGAGAAGACCAGAGAGAGAGAGAGAGAGAGAGAGAGAGAGAGAGAGAGAGAGAAGAGCAAGGTAGGAGGTGTTATGTACAAATGATTATGATCGTGAAAGAAACAAGATTCATCGATTTTAACGGGGCACTTTAGGTCTGACGTATGTTGTTGATTTTACCTTTAGCTTTTTTGGGAGTATATAGATCTTACTACTTAGCACATATACATACATATATACATACATACATACATACATACATACATACATATATATATATATATATATATATATATATATATATATATATATATATATATATATATATATATATATATATATATATATATATATATATATATATATATATATATATATATATATATATATATATATATATATATATATATATATATATATATATATATATATATATATATATATATATATATATATATATATATATATATATATATATATATATATATATATAAATATACATATATACATACATACATACATACATACATACATACATACATACATACATACATACATATACATACATACGGATGGTTGAATTCATGCACTTCTAGATATCGTTTTGGGAGTTTTTTGTATTTTGGAGAGTTTAAAAAAGTTCGTCACACACACACACACACACACACACACACACACACACACACACACACACACACACACACACACACACACACACACACACACACACACACACACACACACACACACACACACACACACGCCCATCGATCACCAGCCATTCGACCAACCAACCTACAAGCCAGCATCACCTCCCCCTTCCCCCTCCTTCCCCTCCCTCCCTTTGTTAGCTTCTAAAGACCCCGTACGTAAAGTTCTCTCCCATATTCCTTCTTCCGTTCTTTCATTGTTCTCTGACCTCCATTCCTCCTATCCCTCCCTCTTCTCTTTATTTATCTAACTTTACCGTACCTTACCTAACCTAACATTACCTGACCTAACCTAGCTTAACCCAATCTAACCTGACTCTTCCTTACCTTACCTAACCTTACCTAGCCTAACCAATCCATACCTCCCCTTATATAATCTTACCTTACCTAAGTTAACCTAACCTTAGCTAACCTAACCTTTCCTAACCTTATATAATCTTATCTAACCTTACCTTACCCAGCCTAACGTAACCTAACCTAACCTCCTACATCTGTTTTTGGTGTCCCTGTTATCCTTTCTCCTTCATTTTACGGGTGACCTCCTCCTCCTCCTCCTCCTCGTCCCCTACACACCGACCAATATTCCGTCCCTTCCTTCACACGTCTTCCTTTCCTTTAGTGTGTGTATTTTCCTCTTCTCCCCCTCCTTCTTCCTCTCTCTCTCTCTCTCTCTCTCTCTCTCTCTCTCTCTCTCTCTCTCTCTCTCTCTCTCTCTCTCTCTCTCTCTCTCTCTCTCTCTCTCTCTCTCTCTCTCTCTCTCTCTCTCTCTCTCTCTCTCTCTCTCTCTCTCTCTCTCTCTCTCTCTCTCTCTCTCTCTCTCTCTCTCTCTCTCTCTCTCTCTTTATCACTCTCTTCTTTTCACCTCAAAATATCTATTTATCTCTTTTACATCGACTTTTCTTTTTCCTCTTTTTCCTTCACATTTCCTCTTTTCCTGCGCACTATCCTGTTCTTTCTATCTCAAAACATCTATATTTTATCCTCTATCTTTTCCTCTTCCTCTTTTTTCCTTCGCTTTTCCTCTTTTTATCAATATTAACATCTGCATTTTTTTCCACATGTTCTACTTCATTTATTTATCTTCCTCTTTTCTCTTCCCATTTTCCTCTTTTCTCATCTTTATCACTCGTCTTTCTACCTCAAAACCACTATATTTTCTCCTTTATCTTTTCCTCTTCCTCTATTTGCTGCACTTTTCATCTATATATCAATCATAACATATGCATTTTTTTTTTTTGCTTCTTCTATTTCATTCTTTTCCTCCTCTTTTCTCTTTTCTCCTCTCTTACAATCTTCTTCACTCTTCTTTCTACCTCAAAATAATTAATCATCTTTCTCTACTGCTTCATCTTTTCTTCTTCCTCTTCTTCTTCTTCCTCTCATTTCATTTTTCCTAGTATCTCCTCCACCCCTTTCCTTCACTTCTTTTCACCTTCACACTCGTCTCCCTCCTCCTCCTCCTCCTCCTCCTCTTCCTCTTCTCCTCCTCATCCTCTTCGTTCCCAAGATTAGCTTTCGTCCAACTTCACATGCTATTCTCACGTTTCTCTCTCTCTCTCTCTCTCTCTCTCTCTCTCTCTCTCTCTCTCTCTCTCTCTCTCTCTCTCTCTCTCTCTCTTTATTTAAACATCAAGATATATGATAAGATAGAAGGGGCGGGGAAATTGTCTCCATGCTAAAGACGACCTCTGTCTTGAGGTCGCCTATCTTAAAGCATTGCCACTAATGTTGTGGTGTGCTTGTACTCAGGCGGATGTGACTAGGGCGGGTAGGTGCGACACCAGGCATGAGCCGCCACCTTCACCTATTGGGTGTTCATTGCACCTGGCTCTACGGCTTCTCGGGATTTCAAGGAGGGGTGCGTTAGCCACCGCCGCTCTCGTGGTGTGCTGGTTTCTCCTCCAAGGGACCCGTAGTGGCGCCAGGTGAGGTGTATGTTGGACCTGGGCCTTGTGCAGGACTGTGATGGTGCTGGTGCCCGAGGCTGTCGAGCATACAGCGGGGGGCGTCCTGCTGGTGATGATCTGCCGGTGCCGCCACTGGTGTCCATGTGGTCGCTCCTGCTGAGGGCTGCTGGCATCGCGGATGAGTCGCTCTGCCCTCCTCTGCACTCTGCCCAGCAGCGAGAGGTAACATTGGACACTGCTCATCCAGGAGAGAGGGGAGTATTCCATGACGGACCTTACCTGGGCTTTGTACAGCCTCAGGAGGTCGTCTGCGTCGAGCAGGTGCCGAACGCGACGCAGGAGTGTCACCCTCAGGGAGGCTCCGCGCCACACACTCCAGGTGGCGATCGAAACTGAGTCTGGAGTCGACCTCCACCCCCAAGATGTTGATGGAGTCCTTGATGACCAGGGTGTCGTCCCCAAACTTCAGCCGTCCCTGCAGGAGTCTGGCGTCCTCCTCCGAACGCGATATGACCATGGCCTGGGTCTTCTCGGCAGCAAACTTGACTTGCCAACGTCGTCCCCAGGCCATGATGTCACCAAGATGGCGGTTGGTGGCTTCGATCATGTTCGAGGTTTCCTCCCTGGTGTAGCTGTGGGACAGGGTGCAGTCGTCAGTGTAGGCTGAGGCGACTAGTAGGCCACGGAGCAGCTCGTCGAAGTATGCGTTCCAAAGGATCGGGCCCGGTACTGATCCTTGTGGAACGCTGGCAGTGACTGGGTAACTGCCTGACGTGCACCCGTTCACCACTACCCTCAGACTCCGGCCTTGCAGGTAGCTCGAAAATAGCTGCAGCAGTTGTCCTGCGATGCCGTGTTCGAGCTTGGCCAGGAGGCCCCTCTGCCACACAAAGTCGAATGCCCCAGTAATATCTAGGGCAACAACAAGTGGGGCCGACCAGAGTCCAGGGCGTCATGCCAAGACTTGCTGAGAAGGAAGAGGAGGTCTGATGCCGAGCGATCTCTCCTGAACCCGTGCTGGCGAGGAGACAATAGATGGTTCTCCTCCAGGTGGCGCGTCATCTGCTCAGCAATAATCCGCTCCAGGATCTTGCTAACAACTGACAGGAGCGAGATTGGGCGGTAGTAAGTTGGGTCTATCCTGTCCTTCTTCTTGAAAACCGGTGTGACACGAGCCTCTTTCCATAGGGTCGGCCAGGCCCCTGCGCTTAGGCACTGTCTGAATATACGTGTGAGGGGGTACGACAGCTCCCCTGTACAGTGCTTCAGCAGGAAAGGGCTGATGTCATCAGGGCCTAGGGCTTTCCTGATGTTGGTGTCTCGTAGGTGCTTGGCCACTGTGCTCTCTCTCTCTCTCTCTCTCTCTCTCTCTCTCTCTCTCTCTCTCTCTCTCTCTCTCTCTCTCTCTCTCTCTCTCTCTCTCTCTCTCTCTCTCTCTCTCTCTCTCTCTCTCTCTCTCTCTCTCTCTCTCTCTCTCTCTCTCTCTCTCTCTCTCTCTCTCTCTCTCTCTCTCTCTCTCTCTCTCTCTCTCTCTCTCTCTCTCTCTTTCCTCCTTTCCCTGGTTCTTCTCTGTGTCTCTATATCTCTGTCTCTTTGTGTATTATTTTCTCTTTCTCTGTATGTCTGTTTGTCTGTCTGTTTCTGTATCTGACTGTCTATCTTTTTCTCTGTTCTTATAGTTTCTTCTTCTTAATTTTCTTGTTCTTCTTTTTCTTGTTTTCTTTCTCCTTTGTCGTCATAATCAGGAGACTTATATATCTCTATCTGTCTATCTGTTTATTGCCCGTTGTCCCTCTGTGTTCTTTCTGTCTGTCTGTTTTTTTCTGTCTCTCTTTCTCTTGTTGCTGTTGATATTAAAGTTTTCTTCTTTATCATCTTGTTCTTCTTATTCTTCTTTCGCTCTCTTCAGCGTCATATAATTTGTCACCTCCTCCTCCTCCTTCTTCTTCCTCTTTCTCCTTCTCGTCTTCCTTTATTATATTTTTCTCTATCATCTTATTCATCTCGTTCTTCTTCCTCCTCTTTCTGTTTCAGCATCATAAGACTCGTCATCTCTTTCTCTTCCTCCTCCTTCTTCTCCTGTTCCTTCCTTCCTTTATTTCCCGTACAAAGACTTTCGTTTCTTTATTCCGACACACACACACACACACACACACACACACACACACACACACACACACACACACACACACACACACACACACACACACACACACACACTCACTCAGTAATTCAAGCGATGGATTCCTGCACGCCGGTCTCCCCTCACCCCTCGCTCCTTTGTTTTCCCCGTAAGTTTTCAAGCAGCACACCCTCACCCTAGGTATATAACACGACCAGGGGATATTACTGGAACAGCGATACGGCGTATAACTCACTCTCTCCTGCAGCTTTCCTTCCCTATATCTCCTTCCTCTTCTGCCAGGGGACCCAGACCAGAGACCGCTTTGATGTGCTTTCTTCTTCTCCTTCCCAAACTTGTCACACGAGACGTCTTCTTCTTCCTGCGCCAGGGTCGTATCACCCGGTTTAGTCTTGATCTAGAGAAACGGCGGATACGTGGTCAAAGAGGAGAGAGAGAAAAGATGCTGCGTGAGATGGAGAGGTAAGATGGAAGGAAGCATCATGGGTTAGGGAACAGAATAAGGCTGGATATATTACGATTAAGACTAAGGAGTGGGCTTGGGCACGTCGTGTTATGGGTAGAAATGATGACAGACGGACAACCAAAGATGCTGCGTGAGATAGAGAGGTACGATAGAAGGAAGCATCATGGGTTAGGAGAACAGTATAAGGTTGGCGATGTTAAGATTAAGCTAAAAAGATGACTTACGGTGGTCGTTTCATGGGTAGAAATAATGACAGACGGACAACCAAAGATGCTGCGTGGGATGGAGTGGTAATGGAAGGAAGCGAGCGTCACGGGTTTTGAGACAGAATAAGGTTGGATATGTTAAGATCGAGTGTAAGAAGTGGACTTGTGGAGGTCGTATTATGTGTAGAAATGATGACAGACGAATAACCGAGGATGCTGGGTAAGACGAAGAGATAGAAAAGAAGGAACAAATAAAGAAAAGAAAGAAGAACAGGAGGAAAGGTGGATATAGAGCGACGAAACACGAGACAAACACAGAGAGAAACCAACCCAGAGAGAAAGGAAAAAAAAAAAAAAAGAAGAAGTAGTAGATGAAAGTCAAGTCATAGATAATTTGCCAGGACAGAATGGAGTACACTGAGAGGCGAAAGACAGGTAGATAATGTGAGTTAGTTAAATACATATAAAACTGAATCTGTATATCTTAGCTTGGGAGTGTTAGCGTAGCAGCCACACACTATTACATTTGTTCACGATCTTAGGCAAGGGATAGTTTAATATATATAAGACTTACTGACACTCGTATGTTTTAAGCCCCAAATATTACCTAGAGAAAAGTTAGAAATGATGTTAATCGATAGTGTTGTGTTTGGAATAGTTAATCAGTGACCCATCGAACTTTTACTCTCCTGAACTAAAGAAAGTGAGAGTATGATGTAACTAATATTATAATAAGCAACGCCTCATTGAAATATTGCCAAAATAGGAAAAAGTGATGACTTATATCAGTGGTGCTCAACATTATTGGGTGGCAGGGCCACATTAGATGGGCAATGTGTGATAAGGGCCTCATATTTCCTGCAATGTGAATATGCATAGTAATTAATATACGTATTCTGCAGACTAATAATACTGATTATGTTGTGTATATATTGTAACCTTCCGGAAAGAGTCGCAATCAAAACACTTCTCACATAAATTGCAGGTCATGGGAAATGGGCAATTATAAAGTACAATAAAGTGAAGACCTATATACGAGCGACACCATTTAGCTTTTGGGCAGGGAGAGGGGAAACGTGGAGCGGCTGCTGTGTGCCGGGAGGTGGGGAACTCAATTGGGTAGGGGTACAGGGAGGTGGCGTGGAAGACGATGGGTAAGGAGAGGGCTAGGAGTGGATGGGCAACGGTGGGGAAGTCCCGGAAGGAGCAGTTGGGTAGGAGAGGGTAGGGAGCCAGAGACCAGGACTGATTGAGAGGATGAGTGGGGGATGAGAGGGCAGGGACATGAGCGAAGGAATAGCCAAGCAGGAGGGAGTTTCCCCCCCAAAAAAAGCCTAGATTAGCCTGTTTTCAAGGGAAAATAGCCAAGGCGCCAAGGTCCCAGCTCAAAAGCCAAGATCTAGTAAAAAATGCCAAGGAGTGGCAACACGGGACTCACGTCAACAAAATCAGTGAGGCTAGCCAGCTTTCAGGCTGCCAGATGAGGAATAGCATTTTTATCATTATAATACTATAACGTCATAAAGTTCACTTATAATAAGATATTCAGTAATATCAATCATAATATAAATTATATTGCTACATGTCATTAAAATTAAATGTGAACTAATATTATACGTATTATGATAGGGATAAGTAGGTTATTTTTTTGGTTACTTGCCGAGGGCCGCATTAAACTTTATTGAGGGCCACATGCAGCCCTCAAACAGTGGGTTGAGCACCCCTGACCTATATTATTGTGTATGCATTCCTTCACCACTCAACCATTAATAAAAGCAAACAGCATTATATGACTGACCTATATATCATGAAAGCCACACGAAATATTGTTAAAGAGAAGATGAAATTGTGACTGATCTTCAAAGTCTCGTCTAAATTTCCACCTTCCTATGACTTGTACTCTTTCTTACACGGGGGGAGGATCAAGACACCTGAATATAATCTTTTGGAATTCATTAATACTTCATTTTGGGAGTATTAGTTTCGTTTTTTTCCCGATTTTTTTATTTCTTTTCCTCTACTGCTTCTGATTATATGAAAAAAACCAAAAACAATTTCTTACTCAACCATTAAACAAGTCCTTTGTTCAGGTAGTAAGGAGGAGTAGTTTTGCATTTTCTCTACGTGTTTTATTTTTTTGTTTTTTCTTGACTGCTTCTTCTGATATATAAACAAACACCCATTGGTGCTACTTTGGTTTGTCATGAATCTACTTTGGTATGTGATCTACACTTTATATTGCGGTCTACGTGTCATAAATCTACTTTGGTATGCCATCTAAATGGTTGATGCATGGTCTAGATGGTCTAGACTCCGACTATAGAGGGTAATAGCGGTGGTAGAGAGGTAGTTGAGTCCCGGCTCAACAAGGTACAAGAACAAGAAAAACACGTGTCGTGATTACGAGAGAATGTCTGGTTAGAGTGTCGAAGCGCCGGTCCCGAACAAGGAAAACACTCGTCGTGGTTTCGAGAGAATGTCTGCTTAGAGTGTCGAAGCTCCGGTCCCGACTCAACAAGGTACATGTGGCAACAGCACACTTCATTCCGCCATAGACATCAATCTCGACAGCTTTGGTATGTTACCTGCAAGCTAGTTTGTTACATCATGGACTTCTTTGATAACTTCAATGGAGGTGTACTGCACATAACAGTTTTGCAGTTCTACGCAAGAAAAGAAATCCCCACACTCGACAAAATTCATGAAGAAGTGAAGAACAACCTCTCATGTCCTGGCAGCCGTGAAACACTGATAAAAAGTTCTGAAGAAAATCGGATTTCACCATGCAAAGGTTGATGGGCGAAAATTCCTCTTGGAAAATAATGATGTGCAATATGCACGAAGCAAGTTTTTAAGAGAAATAAGGAAACACTTAAGCTCAGACAAGAACATCGTATATTTGGACGAGTCGTGGGTTAACCAAAACTACACGGTTTCCAAATGTTGGGTGCACGAAGAAAATGCAGGACAGGCTATGGGAGCGAGGGTGCCGACTGGGAAGGAGGCCGCTTGATCATTCTGCACGCTGGATCATAAGAACATAAGAACTCAGGAGTCTACAAGAGGCCGGTAGGCCTGTACTAAACAGCTCCTTTGACACTAAGCTCCCTTGTATCTAACCACACCTTATATCGCTGACCATGAATTTATCTATTCAATAATAGAATGTGACAATTGTATTGGCACTCACCACATGACTGCTAAGCCCATTCCACTCATCCACCACCCTGTTAGTAAACCAATTTTTGCCTATGTCCCTGTTGAATCTGAACTTATCCAGTTTAAACCCATTACTTCGTGTCCTACCCGGTTCTCTTACCAACAAAACCTTATGAATGTCTCCCTTATTAAAGCCCTTCATCCATTTATAAACCTTGATCATGTCTCCACGCACCCTTCGCCTTTCTAGAGAATGCAAGTTTAACTGTTTGAGTCTTTCCTCGTATGGCAAGTTTCTCAACCCCTGAATCATCTTAGTCATCCTCCTCTGCACCGATTCTAACATTTTGATATCCATTACATAGTAAGGTAACCAGAACTGAACCGCATAGTCAAGATGAGGTCTAACTAATGCTAAATATAGTTTGAGGAAGACTTCGGGGCTTCTGTTGCTTACGCTCCTTGAAATAAATCCCAGTACCCTATTAGCTCGATGATTTGTTCCCGGGGGCCGCCCTTGTTTTCCAGGCAAAAAATGTCGGGGATTACCATGATCAGATGAATGCAGAAACATTTGAAAAGTGGCTCACACATCAACTCTTACCAAACATTCCTTCAGCGTTAGTAATTGTGATGGATAATGCATCTTATCACTCAAGAAAAATTCACAAGCCACCAACATCTGCAAACAACAAAGCTACGATACGAGAATGGCTGGAGAAGAAGGGCGTAGCAGTGCCAGAAGTTATCCTCTAGACAGACCTTCTGCATCTTGTAAGTCAACACGTCGCTTCTGCCGACACAAACTACGTTGTCGACAAGATGGCTTCAGATCACGGACATAAGAGTAGTGCGCCTGCCACCATACCACTGTCACTACAACCCCAATGAGCTGGTTTGGGTTCAAGTTAAAGGCTACATCTAGAAAGAAAAAAAACATTCAAGACTGCCGACCTAAAATCACTCATAGAAGAATCAATACAAAATGTTACCAAGGAAATCTGGAAGAATGCTGTCCGGCACGCGGAAAAACTGCAGTCATAGGATGCAGAAAGAGATGTCGTGATTGACAACTTCATTGATTCTTTCATCATCACTCTCACATCTTCTGATGAGCATTCATCCTAAGTCATCCAAGATGCAGTGAAGAGAGGAATAGGCCTATCAGGATATATACCTCTTAAAAAAACGCGCCATGACTTTTACCTCTCGGGTGGTGTGGAAATAAAGTCGGTTATATAATCTGTACAATACAATGGTAAGGACTAAAACCAAATTTATCGTATAAACCCACAATTTCTGTATTATAACCTAATAAATCAGGTTGAATAAACGAGAGAGAGAGAGAGAGAGAGAGAGAGAGAGAGAGAGAGAGAGAGAGAGAGAGAGAGAGAGAGAGAGAGAGAGAGAGAGAGAGAGAGAGAGAGAGAGAGAGAGAGAGAGAGAGAGAGAGAGAGAGAGAGAGAGAGAGAGAGATAACCAAGGTGGGGATAAAACGTGGCACCGCTGTACTGCTGCTTACTCCCTAGAGGCCTACGTCACAGCCGCACGTTTGAGCTAGCCGGAGTATAACCTCCCTAAATCCTCATTTATATTTCAGTCATTGACGCAGCCCTAAAGCGTGCACAATAATTCTACAACGAAATCAGCGACGAAACTAAAGCACAGGCATTTTTAAGAAGACATGGATTTTGGATGAAAAACAAAGTGTTTCACCGTGTCATCGATGTGGCGGAGAGGTGAAGGACGCTCGGAAAAGAAGACGAAATGGCGAATTTATTCCCGTTCTTCGTTGCAGAAACCGTGGATGTCAAACTTTTCGTTCCGTTCGCAGAGGTTTTAGACCCTTCTTTTCTTGTATTAAATCAACTCTTTTATCACTCATTAATTACTCCATAAATGATCTCACCGTCTCTTATCCCTGGTAGCGTGATCCGGCTTAAGTTGTTATTGGAGACTGGTGTTCGGGGATAAACAAGGGAAAAAGTAAATATACATTTATTTAAAATTAAATGAAAGTAATTGCCTTACGCAATATTCTATGCTCAGACGATCATAACACTGGCATATTCAGCAATGGATGCAACATATGACAAACGACATGTCTTAAACATAATACTACAATATGTGCTCAGTTGTTGCCAATAATAATAACACTCGTCGTTCCACAAGCAGTGGTTTGTATCTCTCTGCTTACATCACAATCATTATGTACTCTCTTCACAAACTCCTAATAACACATTCCTGTAGTATAATCTACTACAAGTCATGGAAACACCCAATTTTACCACACCCAGTGGTTTTACCTTTGCTTTACATCGCAAACAAATAATCACAATCCTGTCCCACTCACAATCCTACTTCACATCTCCTACATTATAATCTCCAGGACAATACAGTCGGTTTCCCTTAGATTCTCGAATTTCTACTCACGATTAAGATCACAACAGCCATTCTCGGCTGAGTGAGTAGCAGGTCTGCTTGAGGCGAGAACCAAGCTCGGTCTACTCATACCACTGATTTCTAGGCCACATTTTTCTTTGCTTTAGGCGGACTTACATCCTTGACACGCCCTTAATTTTCTACATAACCAATGGCCAATACTTCCTGTCACACCCATCTGCTCGCTCATTATGTTGTATTGTTTTACTTCTCCTGCTATTCGTGAGTCAGTCTTAAGACACTCCCACAGTGATTTTTCTGTTTAATTATTGGCTCATAACATGTCGCCACGACTGACGTCACGGGTCAGAGTCTTTTTCAATGGTTGTTCACACTTTCTGACCACGCCCACTGGGTATCTGTTTTATGTATCTGAGTCTGGGTATCTGTTTTCCTTTACCCTCGTTGTTTCCCCTCTTTTGTACTTGAGATGTTTACACTGTTATATATGTCACCCTTCTTGTTAGTGTTTGTCCTGTCAGATGTTTACACAGTTGTATATCTCTCATTCCTCTCTGGGTATCTGTTTTTCTTTATCCTCGTTGTTTCCCCTCTTTTGTACTTGAGATGTTTACACTGTACTGTTATGGCTATTCCTCTTGTTTGTTCGTTTTCTGGTTCCTGACAGAGGTAATGTATTCATCCACTTCACAGATTTAAATAACAAACTAAATTGCAAGCTCTCTCTTTGTCAAATTTTAGAATTTATCTTTTATTTTATACAAGACCTCTTTTATGATCTGGTTCAAAGATTAACTGGTAGAGGTACCGAAGCAATATGCGACTGGTTCAACATGTGCAGAGAAGTTTGTACAGCGAATGTTTCAGTCCAACATCGTGGTCAAATGGCAGGGACTGAAGAAGAGCCTGTGCAAATTGATGAAGCACGCTTTGTAGGACAGCGAAAGCACAACAGAGTCCGAATGTTGCAAGGAGACCGGGCTCCAAATTCAACAGACGGTGAAGCTGAAGTGGACAGTAACCGTAACCATGGGAGACGTATTGATGGTGTTTGGTTTGAAGAGAGGCTCAGAGTGCCGATATTTTTACGTTTAAAGAAGAGACCGTGAGACACTTCAACCAATTATTCAGAGAGAAGTCGCTGAAGGCTCAATAATCCATTCCGACGACTGGCCAGCTTACTCTAATTTAAACCAAATCAATTTTCGTCATTTTTCCGTAAATCATCAGCAGTATTACGTCGATCCTAACCCTGGGGCACATACACAAGGAACTGAAAGATCCTGGCTTGATGCGAAGACTCGGGTATTGAAAAACATGAGAGGCAGCAATCAAAGAACTTTTCAGTCGCACCTAGACTACTTCTGTTGGCGGATGATGAGAAAAGAAGCTCCTGACATACATTTAGCATTTTAGCTGATATATGTGATGTTTACCGATATAATATTTTAATAAAAAAAATGTTTTTATTATGTTTTACCATGTAGATATCATTACAAAGTAAAATATCAACGGTGTAGATACTTTTCCTTGTAGATAACAAGCCAAAGTACGGTGTAGATATTTTTTTCTTATAGATAACAAGCCAAAGTAGCACCCACCCATTTTTTTCAGTCATCCATTTAGTACCTTTTTTTTAAAGTAGTGAGAGGAAATTCAAGTTAAAGAAAATGGAATGAGGTTAGTCTGTAGGAGGTGCTTGATACGGGGTCTAAAATTTGCCTTGAAGGGGGGCTGGATTTTTTTTTTACAACAAGGAGACAGATCAAGGGCACACACAAAAAAGTAAACAATAATAAAATAAAAGCCCGCTACTCGCTGCTCATAAAAAGAATCCAAAGAGGTGGCCGAAAGCTAGGTCAATTTCGGGAGGAGAGGTGTCCAGATACCCTTCTCTTGAAAGAGTTCAAGTCGTAGGCAGGAGGAAATACAGAAGAAGGAAGATTGTTCCAGAGTTTACCAGCGTGAGGGATGAAAGCGTGAAGATCCTGGTTAACTCTTGCATAAGGGGTTTGGACAGTATAGGGATGAGCATGAGTAGAAAGTCGCGTGCAGCGGGGCCGCGGGAGGGGGGGTGGCATGCAGTTAGCAAGTTCAAAAGAGCCGTCAGCGTGAAAATATCGATAGAAGATAGAAAGAGAGGCAACATGGCGCATAAATTAAGAGGTAGAAGACTATCAGTAAGAGGAGGAGAGCTGATGAGACGAAGAGACTTAGACTTCACTCTGTCCAAGAGAGCTGTGTGAGTGGAGCCCCCCACACGTGAGATGCATACTCCATATGAGGGCGGACAATCCATATATGGATAGCAACTGCGAGGGGGAGAAGAACTGGCGGAGACGATACAGAACCCCCAGCCTCGAGGAAGCTGATTTAGTGAGAGACGAGATGTGAAGTTTCCAGTTAAGATTTAGAGTTCAGGATAGACCGAGGATGTTTAGTGTTGAAGATGGTTACAGCTGAGTGTTGTCGAGGAATAGGGGATAGGTGTTTGGAAGATTGTGTCGAGTTGATAGGTGGAGAAATTGAGTTTTTGAGGCATTGAAGGACACGAGGTTCCTTTTACCCCAATCAGAAATGATAGTAAGGTCTGAGGTTAAGCGTTCTGCAGCTACCAGCTTGGAGCCATGTAATTCCTGTTGAGAGGGTCTTCTGTTGAAAGAAGCTGAATAATGCAGAGGGAGTCATCAGCGTATGCGTGGATAGGACAGTTTGTTATGGAAAGAAGATCATTGATGAATAACAGGAAGAGAGTGGGTGATAGGACAGAGCCCTGTGGAACACCACTGTTAATAGGTTTAGGAGAAGAACAGTGACCGTCTACCACGGCAGAGATAGAACCGGAGATAAAGGAACAGAGAGAAGGAGATAATCAGAAAGAGGGCAGTTTGGAAAGCAAAGACTTGTGCCAGACTCTATCGAAGGCCTTCGATATGTCTAGCGCAACTGAGAAGGTTTCACCGAAACGGCTAAGAGAGGATGACCAAGAATCAATTAGCAGAACAAGAAGATCGCCAGTAGAACGCCCCTTGCGGAACCCATACTGGCGATCAGATGGAAGGTTATAGGTGGAAAGGTGCTTTTGAATCTTCCGGTTAAGGATTGATTCTAAAGCTTTATATAGACAGGAAAGTAAATCTATAGGGCGGTAGTTTGAGGGATTGGAACGGTCACCCTTCTTAGGCACAGGCTGTACGAAGGCGTACTTACAGCAGAAAGGAAAGGTAGATGTTGATCTTTATCACTCGTCTTTCTACCTCAAAACCACTATATTTTCTCCTTTATCTTTTCCTCTTCCTCTTTTTGCTGCACTTTTCATCTTTTTATCAATCTTAACATCTGCTTTTTTTTTTTTTTTTGCTTCTTCTATTTCATTCTTTTTCCTCCTCTTTTCTCTTCACTTTCTCCTCTCTTACAATCTTCTTCACTCTTCTTTCTACCTCAAAATAATTAATCATCTTTCTCTACTGCTTCATCTTTTCTTCTTCCTCTTCTTCTTCTTCCTCTCATTTTCATTTTTCCTAGTATCTCCTCCACCCCTTTCCTTCACTTCTTTTCACCTTCACACTCGTCTCCTTCCTCCTCCTCCTCCTCCTCTTCCTCTTCTCCTCCTCATCCTCTTCGTTCCCAAGATTAGCTTTCGTCCAACTTCACATGCTATTCTCACGTTTCTCTCTCTCTCTCTCTCTCTCTCTCTCTCTCTCTCTCTCTCTCTCTCTCTCTCTCTCTCTCTCTCTCTCTCTCTCTCTCTCTCTCTCTCTCTCTCTCTCTCTCTCTCTCTCTCTCTCTCTCTCTCTCTCTCTCTCTCTCTCTCTCTCTCTCTCTCTCTTTATTTAAACATCAAGATATATGATAAGATAGAAGGGGCGGGGAAATTGTCTCCATGCTAAAGACGACCTCTGTCTTGAGGTCGCCTATCTTAAAGCATTGCCACTAATGTTGTGGTGTGCTTGTACTCAGGCGGATGTGACTAGGGCGGGTAGGTGCGACACCAGGCATGAGCCGCCACCTTCATCTATTGGGTGTTCATTGCACCTGGCTCTACGGCTTCTCGGGATTTCAAGGAGGGGTGCGTTAGCCACCGCCGCTCTCGTGGTGTGCTGGTTTCTCCTCCAAGGGACCCGTAGTGCCGCCAGGTGAGGTGTATGTTGGACCTGGGCCTTGTGCAGGACTGTGATGGTGCTGGTGCCCGAGGCTGTCGAGCATACAGCGGGGGGCGTCCTGCTGGTGATGATCTGCCGGTGCCGCCACTGGTGTCCATGTGGTCGCTCCTGCTGAGGGCTGCTGGCATCGCGGATGAGTCGCTCTGCCCTCCTCTGCACTCTGCCCAGCAGCGAGAGGTAACATTGGACACTGCTCATCCAGGAGAGAGGGGAGTATTCCATGACGGACCTTACCTGGGCTTTGTACAGCCTCAGGAGGTCGTCTGCGTCGAGCAGGTGCCGAACGCGACGCAGGAGTGTCACCCTCAGGAGGCTCCGCGCCACACACTCCAGGTGGCGATCGAAACTGAGTCTGGGTCGACCTCCACCCCCAAGAGGTTGATGGAGTCCTTGATGACCAGGGTGTCGTCCCCAAACTTCAGCCGTCCCTGCAGGAGTCTGGCGTCCTCCTCCGAACGCGATATGACCATGGCCTGGGTCTTCTCGGCAGCAAACTTGACTTGCCAACGTCGTCCCCAGGCCATGATGTCACCAAGATGGCGGTTGGTGGCTTCGATCATGTTCGAGGTTTCCTCCTGGTGTAGCTGTGGGACAGGGTGCAGTCGTCAGTGTAGGCTGAGGCGACTAGTAGGCCACGGAGCAGCTCGTCGAAGTATGCGTTCCAAAGGATCGGGCCCGGTACTGATCCTTGTGGAACGCTGGCAACTGGGTAACTGCCTGACGTGCACCCGTTCACCACTACCCTCAGACTCCGGCCTTGCAGGTAGCTCGAAAATAGCTGCAGCAGTTGTCCTGCGATGCCGTGTTCGAGCTTGGCCAGGAGGCCCCTCTGCCACACAAAGTCGAATGCCCCAGTAATATCTAGGGCAACAACAAGTGGGGGCCGACCGGAGTCCAGGGCGTCATGCCAAGACTTGCTGAGAAGGAAGAGGAGGTCTGATGCCGAGCGATCTCTCCTGAACCCGTGCTGGCGAGGAGACAATAGATGGTTCTCCTCCAGGTGGCGCGTCATCTGCTCAGCAATAATCCGCTCCAGGATCTTGCTAACAACTGACAGGAGCGAGATTGGGCGGTAGTAAGTTGGGTCTATCCTGTCCTTCTTCTTGAAAACCGGTGTGACACGAGCCTCTTTCCATAGGGTCGGCCAGGCCCCTGCGCTTAGGCACTGTCTGAATATACGTGTGAGGGGGTACGACAGCTCCCCTGTACAGTGCTTCAGCAGGAAAGGGCTGATGTCATCAGGGCCTAGGGCTTTCCTGATGTTGGTGTCTCGTAGGTGCTTGGCCACTGTGCTCTCTCTCTCTCTCTCTCTCTCTCTCTCTCTCTCTCTCTCTCTCTCTCTCTCTCTCTCTCTCTCTCTCTCTCTCTCTCTCTCTCTCTCTCTCTCTCTCTCTCTCTCTCTCTCTCTCTCTCTCTCTCTCTCTCTCTCTCTCTCTCTCTCTCTCTCTCTCTCTCTCTCTCTCTCTCTCTCTCTCTCTCTCTCTCTCTCTCTCTTTCCTCGCTTTCCTGGTTCTTTCTGTCTCTCTCTGTGTCTCTATATCTCTGTCTCTTTGTGTATTATTTTCTCTTTCTCTGTATGTCTGTTTGTCTGTCTGTTTCTGTATCTGACTGTCTATCTTTTTCTCTGTTCTTATAGTTTCTTCTTCTTAATTTTCTTGTTCTTCTTTTTCTTGTTTTCTTTCTCCTTTGTCGTCATAATCAGGAGACTTATATATCTCTATCTGTCTATCTGTTTATTGCCCGTTGTCCCTCTGTGTTCTTTCTGTCTGTCTGTTTTTTCTGTCTCTCTTTCTCTTGTTGCTGTTGATATTATAGTTTTCTTCTTTATCATCTTGTTCTTCTTATTCTTCTTTCGCTCTCTTCAGCGTCATATAATTTGTCACCTCCTCCTCCTCCTTCTTCTTCCTCTTTCTCCTTCTCGTCTTCCTTTATTATATTTTTCTCTATCATCTTATTCATCTCGTTCTTCTTCCTCCTCTTTCTGTTTCAGCATCATAAGACTCGTCATCTCTTTCTCTTCCTCCTCCTTCTTCTCCTGTTCCTTCCTTCCTTTATTTCCCGTACAAAGACTTTCGTTTCTTTATTCAGACACACACACACACACACACACACACACACACACACACACACACACACACACACACACACACACACACATGCACTCACACTCACTCAGTAATTCAAGCGATGGATTGCTGCACGCCAGTCTCCCTCACCCCTCGCTCCTTTGTTTTCCCCGTAAGTTTTCAAGCAGCACACCCTCACCCTAGGTATATAACACGACCAGGGATATTACTGGAACAACGATACGGCGTATAACACTCTCTCCTGCAGCTTTCCTTCCCTAGATCTCCTTCCTCTTCTGCCAGGGAACCCAGACCAGAGACCGCTTTGATGTGCTTTCTTCTTCTCCTTCCCAAACTTGTCACACGAGACGTCTTCTTCTTCTTGCGCCAGGGTCGTATCCCCCGGTTTAGTCTTGATCTAGAGAAACGGCGGATACGTGGTCAAAGAGGAGAGAGAAAAGATGCTGCGTGAGATGGAGAGGTAAGATGGAAGGAAGCATCATGGGTTAGGGAACAGAATAAGGCTGGATATATTACGATTAAGACTAAGGAGTGGGCTTGGGCACGTCGTGTTATGGGTAGAAATGATGACAGACGGACAACCAAAGATGCTGCGTGAGATAGAGAGGTACGATAGAAGGAAGCATCATGGGTTAGGAGAACAGTATAAGGTTGGCGATGTTAAGATTAAGCTAAAAAGATGACTTACGGTGGTCGTTTCATGGGTAGAAATAATGACAGACGGACAACCAAAGATGCTGCGTGGGATGGAGTGGTAATGGAAGGAAGCGAGTGAGCGTCACGGGTTTTGAGACAGAATAAGGTTGGATATGTTAAGATCGAGTGTAAGAAGTGGACTTGTGGAGGTCGTATTATGTGTAGAAATGATGACAGACGAATAACCGAGGATGCTGGGTAAGACGAAGAGATAGAAAAGAAGGAACAAATAAAGAAAAGAAAGAAGAACAGGAGGAAAGGAGGAGATAGAGAGAGGAAACAAGAGACAAAGACAGAGAGAAAGCAACAGAGAGAAAGGAAAAAAAAAAAAAAGAAGAAGAAGTAGTAGATGAAAGTCAAGTCATAGATAATTTGCCAGGACAGAATGGAGTACACTGAGAGGCGAAAGACAGGTAGATAATGTGAGTTAGTTAAATACATATAAAACTGAATCTGTATATCTTAGCTTGGGAGTGTTAGCGTAGCAGCCACACACTATTACATTTGTTCACGATCTTAGGCAAGGGATAGTTTAATATATATAAGACTTACTGACACTCGTATGTTTTAAGCCCCAAATATTACCTAGAGAAAAGTTAGAAATGATGTTAATCGATAGTGTTGTGTTTGGAATAGTTAATCAGTGACCCATCGAACTTTTACTCTCCTGAACTAAAGAAAGTGAGAGTATGATGTAACTAATATTATAATAAGCTTAACGCCTCATTGAAATATTGCCAAAATAGGAAAAAGTGATGACTTATATCAGTGGTGCTCAACATTATTGGGTGGCAGGGCCACATTAGATGGGCAATGTGTGATAAGGGCCTCATATTTCCTGCAATGTGAATATGCATAGTAATTAATATACGTATTCTGCAGACTAATAATACTGATTATGTTGTGTATATATTGTAACCTTCCGGAAAGAGTCGCAATCAAAACACTTCTCACATAAATTGCAGGTCATGGGAAATGGGCAATTATAAAGTACAATAAAGTGAAGACCTATATACGAGCGACACCATTTAGCTTTTGGGCAGGGAGAGGGGAAACGTGGAGCGGCTGCTGTGTGCCGGGAGGGTGGGGAACTCAATTGGGTAGGGGTACAGGGGAGGTGGCGTGGAAGACGATGGGTAAGGGGAGAGGGCTAGGAGTGGATGGGCAACGGTGGGGAAGTCCCGGAAGGGAGCGGTTGGGTAGGAGAGGGGTAGGGAGCCAGAGACCAGGACTGATTGAGAGGATGAGTGGGGGGATGAGAGGGCAGGGACATGAGCGAAGGGAATAGCCAAGCAGGAGGGAGTTTCCCCCCCAAAAAAAGCCTAGATTAGCCTGTTTTCAAGGGAAAATAGCCAAGGCGCCAAGGTCCCAGCTCAAAAGCCAAGATCTAGTAAAAAATGCCAAGGAGTGGCAACACGGGACTCACGTCAACAAAATCAGTGAGGCTAGCCAGCTTTCAGGCTGCCAGATGAGGAATAGCATTTTTATCATTATAATACTATAACGTCATAAAGTTCACTTATAATAAGATATTCAGTAATATCAATCATAATATAAATTATATTGCTACATGTCATTAAAATTAAATGTGAACTAATATTATACGTATTATGATAGGGATAAGTAGGTTATTTTTTTGGTTACTTGCCGAGGGCCGCATTAAACTTTATTGAGGGCCACATGCAGCCCTCAAACAGTGGGTTGAGCACCCCTGACCTATATTATTGTGTATGCATTCCTTCACCACTCAACCATTAATAAAAGCAAACAGCATTATATGACTGACCTATATATCATGAAAGCCACACGAAATATTGTTAAAGAGAAGATGAAATTGTGACTGATCTTCAAAGTCTCGTCTAAATTTCCACCTTCCTATGACTTGTACTCTTTCTTACACGGGGGGAGGATCAAGACACCTGAATATAATCTTTTGGAATTCATTAATACTTCATTTTGGGAGTATTAGTTTCGTTTTTTTCCCGATTTTTTTATTTCTTTTCCTCTACTGCTTCTGATTATATGAAAAAAACCAAAAACAATTTCTTACTCAACCATTAAACAAGTCCTTTGTTCAGGTAGTAAGGAGGAGTAGTTTTGCATTTTCTCTACGTGTTTTATTTTTTGTTTTTCTTGACTGCTTCTTCTGATATATAAACAAACACCCATTGGTGCTACTTTGGTTTGTCATGAATCTACTTTGGTATGTGATCTACACTTTATATTGCGGTCTACGTGTCATAAATCTACTTTGGTATGCCATCTAAATGGTTGATGCATGGTCTAGATGGTCTAGACTCCGACTATAGAGGGTAATAGCGGTGGTAGAGAGGTAGTTGAGTCCCGGCTCAACAAGGTACAAGAACAAGAAAAACACGTGTCGTGATTACGAGAGAATGTCTGGTTAGAGTGTCGAAGCGCCGGTCCCGAACAAGGAAAACACTCGTCGTGGTTTCGAGAGAATGTCTGCTTAGAGTGTCGAAGCTCCGGTCCCGACTCAACAAGGTACATGTGGCAACAGCACACTTCATTCCGCCATAGACATCAATCTCGACAGCTTTGGTATGTTACCTGCAAGCTAGTTTGTTACATCATGGACTTCTTTGATAACTTCAATGGAGGTGTACTGCACATAACAGTTTTGCAGTTCTACGCAAGAAAAGAAATCCCCACACTCGAAAAAATTCATGAAGAAGTGAAGAACAACCTCTCATATCCTGGCAGCCGTGAAACACTGAGAAAAGTTCTGAAGAAAATCGGATTTCACCATGCAAAGGTTGATGGGCGAAAATTCCTCTTGGAAAATAATGATGTGCAATATGCACGAAGCAAGTTTTAAGAGAAATAAGGAAACATAGCTCAGACAAGAACATCGTATATTTGGACGAGTCGTGGGTTAACCAAAACTACACGGTTTCCAAATGTTGGGTGCACGAAGAAAATGCAGGACAGGCTATAGGAGTGAGGGTGCCGACTGGGAAGGGAGGCCGCTTGATCATTCTGCACGCTGGATCATAAGAACATAAGAACTCAGGAGTCTACAAGAGGCCGGTAGGCCTGTACTAGGCAGCTCCTTTGACCCTAAGCTCCCGTGTATCTAACCCCACCTAATATCGCTGTCCATGAATTTATCTAGTCTATTTTGAATGTGACAATTGTATTGGCACTCACCACATGACTGCTAAGCCCATTCCACTCATCCACCACCCTGTTAGTAAACCAATTTTTGCCTATGTCCCTGTTGAATCTGAACTTATCCAGTTTAAACCCATTACTTCGTGTCCTACCCGGTTCTCTTACCAACAAAACCTTATGAATGTCTCCCTTATTAAAGCCCTTCATCCATTTATAAACCTTGATCATGTCTCCACGCACCCTTCGCCTTTCTAGAGAATGCAAGTTTAACTGTTTGAGTCTTTCCTCGTATGGCAAGTTTCTCAACCCCTGAATCATCTTAGTCATCCTCCTCTGCACCGATTCTAACATTTTGATATCCATTACATAGTAAGGTAACCAGAACTGAACCGCATAGTCAAGATGAGGTCTAACTAATGCTAAATATAGTTTGAGGAAGACTTGGGGCTTCTGTTGCTTACGCTCCTTGAAATAAATCCCAGTACCCTATTAGCTCGATGATTTGTTCCCAGGGCCGCCCTTGTTTTCCAGGCAAAAAATGTCGGGGATTACCATGATCAGATGAATGCAGAAACATTTGAAAAGTGGCTCACACATCAACTCTTACCAAACATTCCTTCAGCGTTAGTAATTGTGATGGATAATGCATCTTATCACTCAAGAAAAATTCACAAGCCACCAACATCTGCAAACAACAAAGCTACGATACGAGAATGGCTGGAGAAGAAGGGCGTAGCAGTGCCAGAAGTTATCCTCTAGACAGACCTTCTGCATCTTGTAAGTCAACACGTCGCTTCTGCCGACACAAACTACGTTGTCGACAAGATGGCTTCAGATCACGGACATAAGAGTAGTGCGCCTGCCACCATACCACTGTCACTACAACCCCAATGAGCTGGTTTGGGTTCAAGTTAAAGGCTACATCTAGAAAGAAAAAAAACATTCAAGACTGCCGACCTAAAATCACTCATAGAAGAATCAATACAAAATGTTACCAAGGAAATCTGGAAGAATGCTGTCCGGCACGCGGAAAAACTGCAGTCATAGGATGCAGAGAGAGATGTCGTGATTGACAACTTCATTGATTCTTTCATCATCACTCTCACATCTTCTGATGAGCATTCATCCTAAGTCATCCAAGATGCAGTGAAGAGAGGAATAGGCCTATCGGGGATATATACCTCTTAAAAAAACGCGCCATGACTTTTACCTCTCGGGTGGTGTGGAAATAAAGTCGGTTATATAATCTGTACAATACAATGGTAAGGACTAAAACCAAATTTATCGTATAAACCCACAATTTCTGTATTATAACCTAATAAATCAGGTTGAATAAACGAGAGAGAGAGAGAGAGAGAGAGAGAGAGAGAGAGAGAGAGAGAGAGAGAGAGAGAGAGAGAGAGAGAGAGAGAGAGAGAGAGAGAGAGAGAGAGAGAGAGAGAGAGAGAGAGAGAGAGAGAGAGAGAGAGAGAGAGAGAGAGAGAGAGAGAGAGAGCGAGAGAGAGCGAGAGAGAGAGAGAGAGAGAGAGAGAGAGAGAGAGAGAGAGAGAGATAACCAAGGTGGGGATAAAACGTGGCACCGCTGTACTGCTGCTTACTCCCTAGAGGCCTACGTCACAGCCGCACGTTTGAGCTAGCCGGAGTATAACCTCCCTAAATCCTCATTTATATTTCAGTCATTGACGCAGCCCTAAAGCGTGCACAATAATTCTACAACGAAATCAGCGACGAAACTAAAGCACAGGCATTTTTAAGAAGACATTGATTTTGGATGAAAAACAAAGTGTTTCACCGTGTCATCGATGTGGCGGAGAGGTGAAGGACGCTCGGAAAAGAAGACGAAATGGCGAATTTATTCCCGTTCTTCGTTGCAGAAACCGTGGATGTCAAACTTTTCGTTCCGTTCGCAGAGGTTTTAGACCCTTCTTTTCTTGTATTAAATCAACTCTTTTATCACTTATTAATTACTCCATAAATGATCTCACCCTCACATATCCATGGTAGCGTGATCCCGCTTAAGTAGTTATAGGAGACTGGTGTTCGGGGATAAACAAGGAAAAGTAAATATACATTTATTTAAAATTAAATGAAAGTAATTGCCTTACGCAATATTCTATGCTCAGACGATCATAACACTGGCATATTCAGCAATGGATGCAACATATGACAAACGACATGTCTTAAACATAATACTACAATATGTGCTCAGTTGTTGCCAATAATAATAACACTCGTCGTTCCACAAGCAGTGGTTTGTATCTCTCTGCTTACATCACAATCATTATGTACTCTCTTCACAAACTCCTAATAACACATTCCTGTAGTATAATCTACTACAAGTCATGGAAACACCCAATTTTACCACACCCAGTGGTTTTACCTTTGCTTTACATCGCAAACAAATAATCACAATCCTGTCCCACTCACAATCCTACTTCACATCTCCTACATTATAATCTCCAGGACAATACAGTCGGTTTCCCTTAGATTCTCGAATTTCTACTCACGATTAAGATCACAACAGCCATTCTCGGCTGAGTGAGTAGCAGGTCTGCTTGAGGCGAGAACCAAGCTCGGTCTACTCATACCACTGATTTCTAGGCCACATTTTTCTTTGCTTTAGGCGGACTTACATCCTTGACACGCCCTTAATTTTCTACATAACCAATGGCCAATACTTCCTGTCACACCCATCTGCTCGCTCATTATGTTGTATTGTTTTACTTCTCCTGCTATTCGTGAGTCAGTCTTAAGACACTCCCACAGTGATTTTTCTGTTTAATTATTGGCTCATAACATGTCGCCACGACTGACGTCACGGGTCAGAGTCTTTTTCAATGGTTGTTCACACTTTCTGACCACGCCCACTGGGTATCTGTTTTATGTATCTGAGTCTGGGTATCTGTTTTCCTTTACCCTCGTTGTTTCCCCTCTTTTGTACTTGAGATGTTTACACTGTTATATATGTCACCCTTCTTGTTAGTGTTTGTCCTGTCAGATGTTTACACAGTTGTATATCTCTCATTCCTCTCTGGGTATCTGTTTTTCTTTATCCTCGTTGTTTCCCCTCTTTTGTACTTGAGATGTTTACACTGTACTGTTATGGCTATTCCTCTTGTTTGTTCGTTTTCTGGTTCCTGACAGAGGTAATGTATTCATCCACTTCACAGATTTAAATAACAAACTAAATTGCAAGCTCTCTCTTTGTCAAATTTTAGAATTGATCTTTTATTTTATACAAGACCTCTCTTATGATCTGGTTCAAAGATTAACTGGTAGAGGTACCGAAGCAATATGCGACTGGTTCAACATGTGCAGAGAAGTTTGTACAGCGAATGTTTCAGTCCAACATCGTGGTCAAATGGCAGGGACTGAAGAAGAGCCTGTGCAAATTGATGAAGCACGCTTTGTAGGACAGCGAAAGCACAACAGAGTCCGAATGTTGCAAGGAGACCGGGCTCCAAATTCAACAGACGGTGAAGCTGAAGTGGACAGTAACCGTAACCATGGGAGACGTATTGATGGTGTTTGGTTTGAAGAGAGGCTCAGAGTGCCGATATTTTTACGTTTAAAGAAGAGACCGTGAGACACTTCAACCAATTATTCAGAGAGAAGTCGCTGAAGGCTCAATAATCCATTCCGACGACTGGCCAGCTTACTCTAATTTAAACCAAATCAATTTTCGTCATTTTTCCGTAAATCATCAGCAGTATTACGTCGATCCTAACACGGGGCACATACACAAGGAACTGAAAGATCCTGGCTTGATGCGAAGACTCGGGTATTGAAAAACATGAGAGGCAGCAATCAAAGAACTTTTCAGTCGCACCTAGACTACTTCTGTTGGCGGATGATGAGAAAAGAAGCTCCTGACATACATTTAGCATTTTTAGCTGATATATGTGATGTTTACCGATATAATATTTTTAATAAAAAAAAATGTTTTTATTATGTTTTACCATGTAGATATCATTACAAAGTAAAATATCAACGGTGTAGATACTTTTCCTTGTAGATAACAAGCCAAAGTACGGTGTAGATATTTTTTTCTTATAGATAACAAGCCAAAGTAGCACCCACCCATTTTTTTCAGTCATCCATTTAGTACCTTTTTTTTTAAAGTAGTGAGAGGAAATTCAAGTTAAAGAAAATGGAATGAGGTTAGTCTGTAGGAGGTGCTTGATACGGGGTCTAAAATTTGCCTTGAAGGGGGGCTGGATTTTTTTTTTACAACAAGGAGACAGATCAAGGGCACACACAAAAAAGTAAACAATAATAAAATAAAAGCCCGCTACTCGCTGCTCATAAAAAGAATCCAAAGAGGTGGCCGAAAGCTAGGTCAATTTCGGGAGGAGAGGTGTCCAGATACCCTTCTCTTGAAAGAGTTCAAGTCGTAGGCAGGAGGAAATACAGAAGAAGGAAGATTGTTCCAGAGTTTACCAGCGTGAGGGATGAAAGCGTGAAGATCCTGGTTAACTCTTGCATAAGGGGTTTGGACAGTATAGGGATGAGCATGAGTAGAAAGTCGCGTGCAGCGGGGCCGCGGGAGGGGGGGTGGCATGCAGTTAGCAAGTTCAAAAGAGCCGTCAGCGTGAAAATATCGATAGAAGATAGAAAGAGAGGCAACATGGCGCATAAATTAAGAGGTAGAAGACTATCAGTAAGAGGAGGAGAGCTGATGAGACGAAGAGACTTAGACTTCACTCTGTCCAAGAGAGCTGTGTGAGGAGCCCCACACGTGAGATGCATACTCCATATGAGGGCGGACAATCCATATATGGATAGCAACTGCGCGGGGGAGAAGAACTGGCGGAGACGATACAGAACCCCCAGCCTCGAGGAAGCTGATTTAGTGAGAGACGAGATGTGAAGTTTCCAGTTAAGATTTAGAGTTAAGGATAGACCGAGGATGTTTAGTGTTGAAGATGGTTACAGCTGAGTGTTGTCGAGGAATAGGGGATAGGTGTTTGGAAGATTGTGTCGAGTTGATAGGTGGAGAAATTGAGTTTTTGAGGCATTGAAGGACACGAGGTTCCTTTTACCCCAATCAGAAATGATAGTAAGGTCTGAGGTTAAGCGTTCTGCAGCTACCAGCTTGGAGCCATGTAATTCCTGTTGAGAGGGTCTTCTGTTGAAAGAAGCTGAATAATGCAGAGGGAGTCATCAGCGTATGCGTGGATAGGACAGTTTGTTATGGAAAGAAGATCATTGATGAATAACAGGAAGAGAGTGGGTGATAGGACAGAGCCCTGTGGAACACCACTGTTAATAGGTTTAGGAGAAGAACAGTGACCGTCTACCACGGCAGAGATAGAACCGGAGATAAAGGAACAGAGAGAAGGAGATAATCAGAAAGAGGGCAGTTTGGAAAGCAAAGACTTGTGCCAGACTCTATCGAAGGCCTTCGATATGTCTAGCGCAACTGAGAAGGTTTCACCGAAACGGCTAAGAGAGGATGACCAAGAATCAATTAGCAGAACAAGAAGATCGCCAGTAGAACGCCCCTTGCGGAACCCATACTGGCGATAAGATGGAATGTTATAGGTGGAAAGGTTCTTTTGAATCTTCGGGTGTAGGATTGATTCTAAAGCTTTATATAGACAGGAAAGTAAAGCTATAGGGCGGTAGTTTGAGGGATTGGAACGGTCACCCTTCTTAGGCACAGGCTGTACGAAGGCGTACTTACAGCAGAAAGGAAAGGTAGATGTTGATAGGCAGAGGCGAAAGAGTTTGACCAGGCAGGGTGTCAGCACGGAAGCACAGTTTTTAAGGACAATAGGAGGCGCTATATCAAGTCCATAAGCCTGCTGAGAGTTGAGGCCAGAGAGGGCATAGAAAACATCATTAGGAAGAATCTTAATAACATGCAGGCATAAAGGAGTCGGAAAGGGAGTGAGTAAGAGAATATGCCCATAATCGTCCAGTGTGGATTTGTTACATAATGTTTGAGCGATGAGCTTAACCACAGAGATAGAAGAAACGGCAGTGCTGCCGTCTGGGTTAAGAAGAGGGGGAAAGAGGAAACAGTGAAATTGGAGATATTTTTGGCTAAGTGCCAGAAGTCTCTGGAAGAATTAGAGAAAGCAAGGTGTTCACATTTGCTATGGATAAAGGAGTTTTTGGTAAGTCGAAGAATAGATTTGGCAAGATTCCGGGCTGAAATGTAAAGGTCAAAGTTAGCGGGAGTTTGAAGGCTCTGGTACCTTTGTAAGCTGCCTCTCTATCTTTGACAGCACGAGAACAAGCATGGTTGAACCCAGGCTTCTTAGCATGGGGGATAGAGAAAGTCCGTGGAATGTGTGCCTCCATTCCAGACACAATCACCTCAGTAATGCGCTGGGCACCCACAGTAGGGTCTCTCTCCTGGAAGCAGTAATCATTCCACGGGAAATAGAAATAAGTACATCCTCAGGTCATCCCACCGAGCTGAAGCAAAATGCCAGAAGCATCGCCTCTTAGGTGGGTCCAGAGGGTGTACAGGAGCGATAGGAAAGAATACAGAAATAAGATTGTGATCGGAGGAGCCCAACGGAGAGAACAGTTTGACAGAGTAAGCCGAAGGGTTAGAGGTAAGGAAGAGGTCTAGTATGTTGGGCCGGTCTCCAAGACGGTCGGGAATACGTGTAGGGTGCTGAACCAACTGCTCAAGGTCATTGAGGAGAGCAAAGTTGTATGCTTGTTCACAATGGATGGTCAGTGAAAGAGGATGAAAGCCAAAGCTGGTGGTGAGCATTGAAATCTCCTAGGATGGAGATTTCAGGGAAGGGAGAGTGAGTCAAGATGTGCTCCACTTTAGAGTTCAGGTAGTCAAAGAATTTTACATAGTTAGTAGAATTAGGTGAAAGATAAACAGCACAGTTGTATTTAGCAATATAATGACAATGAAGTCTTAGCCAGATGGTGGAAAATTCAGGAGAGTCAAGGTCGTGGGCACGAGAGCAAGTGATGTCATTGCGTACGTAGACGCAACATCCAGCTTTTTATTGAAATTTAGGATAGAGATAGTAGGAGGGAACAGAGTAGAGATCGATGTCAGTAGCCTCAGAAACCTGTGTTTCGGTGAAGAAGAGAAGGTGAGGTTTAGAGGAGGAGAGATGATGTTCCACAGAATGAATATTAGTACGAAGACCGCGAATGTTGCAGAAATTGATAAAAAAAAGGTTCGAGGAGTTATCAAAACACCTCTCAGGTCGGCAGCCAGAAGGGGAGTCCTCTCTGGGGGAATTTATGCCCCCCCCCAGGCGGGGACTCCGAGGCATTGTTGTTCAACGCCATTTTGAATTTTGGGAAAAGGTGTGTGTGTTGTGTGAATGTAGTGTGGTGTAGATAGAGAGAGTATCTGTCTTTTGAGAGCATGCTGAACTACTCTCTGGTGTAGATGAGACAATAGTGAAACGGTTAGTGAGGTAATGGGAAGGGTCTTTGGAGGGCTTAAGCACCCATCTCACTTCCCATATATACCTCACCGGGAGTGGTTTGCGCCCGTTCGGTAGGTGTCTTCCTACCTAATTCCTACCTACTCCGAGACGGCAGCACTGCTGTCTCGTCTGTCTCTAAGGCTGAAATCCTCGCTCAAACTTTCTGTAAGAACTCCACCCTGGACGATTCTGGGCATATTCCTCCTACTCATCCGCCCTCTGACTCCTTTATGCCTGTTATTAAGATTTTTCCAAATGATGTTTTCTATGCCCTCTCTGGCCTCAACTCTCAGAAGGCTTATGGACCTGATGGAGTGATTCATATTGTCCTAAAAACTGTGCTTCCGTGCTGACACCCTGCCTGGTCAAACTCTTTCGCCTCTGCCTATCAATATCTACCTTTCCTTCCTGCTGGAAGTATGCCTTTGTACAGCCTGTGACTAAGAAGGGTGACCGTTCCAATCCCTGAAACTACCGCCCTATAACTTTACTTTCCTGTATATCTAAAGCTTTTGAATCAATCCTTAACCGGAAGATTCAAAAGCACCTTTCCACATCTAACCTTCTATCTGATCGCCAGTATGGGTTCCGCAAGGGGCGTTCTGCTGGCGATCTTCTTGCTCTCTTAACTGACTCTTGGTCATTCTCTCAGCCGTTTCGGTGGAACTTTCTCTGTTGCGCTAGACATATCGAAAGCCTTCGATAGAGTCTGGCACCAGTCTTTGCTTTCTAAACTGCCCTCTTTCGGATTCTATCCCTCTCTCTGTTCCTTTATCTCCAGTTTCCTTTCCGGCCGTTCTATTTTTGCGGTCACTGCTCTTCCCCTAAACCTATCAAAAGTGGCGTTCCACAGGGCTCTGTCCTATCACCCACTCTCTTCCTGTTATTCATCAACGATCTTCTTTCCATAACAAACTGTGCTGTCCACTCATACGCCGACGACTCCACTCTGCATTATTCAACTTCTTTCAATAGAAGACCCTCTCAACAGGAAGTACACGACTCCAGACTGGAGGCTGCAGGAGGCTTAACTTCAGACCTTGCTATCATTTCCGATTGGGGCAGAAGGAACCTTGTGTCCTTCAATGCCTCAAAAACTCAATTTATCCACCTATCAACTCGACACAATCTTCGAAACACCTATCCCCTATTCTTCGACAACACTCAGCTGTCACCGTCTTCAGCAGTAAACATCCTCGGTCTATCCTTAACTCAAAATCTCAACTGGAAACTTCATATCTCCTCTCTCGCTAAATCAGCTTCCTCGAGGTCGGGCGTTCTGTATCGTCTCCGCCAGTTTTTCTCCCCCGCGCAGTTGCTATCCATATACAGGGGCCTTGTCCGCCCTCGTATGGAGTATGCGTCTCACGTGTGGGGAGGCTCCACTCACACAGCTCTTCTGGACAGAGTGGAGTCTAAGGCTCTTCGTCTCATCAGCTCTCCTCCTCCTACTGATAGTCTGTTACCGCTTAAATTCCGCCACGAGGGTGCCTCTCTTGCTATCTTCTCTCGAGATTTCCATGCTGACTGCCCGTCGAAGGAGTCACCTTATCGTGGTGACGGGGCTTGAAGCGAGGTCGGCGGCACCACCTTCCGTGGTGGCTTGCCCACCCGATAGGGCTCGATGTCCGTTGGCCTCGTGGACTAAGTGCTCCCCCCTCATCACCGGTAGAGGAGGCCTACTGGTGATGTTGCCTTCGCCCCTGCCCTGCCCTCTTACCACCTAGGTCAGGGCTACTCTCTCCCCACGTGTTTGCCGTGCGTGGCGTCCCGTATACTCCCCGTGCCCTCTCATCTGGCGGTTGAGTCCACCGCGGGGCAGGATGTAGTTCCCCTCGGTGGGCAACACGCTAATTTGGTGGGAGGGCTGGGGTAAGACGGGCGGTTCAGTGTGGCCCCATTGAATCAATCGGCTGGTCATGCGATGGCTTGGGTCAAGTAGTCACTGCCGGGTGGGCGGTCGCAAAGGTCCCGCGGCCGCCGTCAAACACCTGGCAGTGGATGTGTATACTTCCCCATTATCCCTGGGGCTGTTGGGTGCGGTCTGGCCCCAACATTCAGCCTCCCCTTGTTGGGCTCCGTGGTGGGTGGGGTTGTGGGGGAGTGAAACACCTCCCCTGTGTATGGGTAAGTTTCCCTTGCCTCGGCCTGCCTCTCTCCCTGACGTCAGCCTGTCCTCGATTACCCCTACACGGTCCTCTCTCGTCGCCACCTTGGAGCCTTTCACGGCTCCTGGTGGTGCCGCTGAAAAGTCCCTACCTCCTAGAGGGGTTGACCAAGATAAGTCCGTGCGACACAAAAGTCCACGTGTGTCTGACAAGGCTGCCTCCCATTCCGGGGGTAACTCTGATGTGCGTCCCTCTACCAAGCTGGACGCACTTCAGATGGTGAATATCGATCCATCGTTTTCCTACCGTGCCTTGCGCTCCTTATTCAAGCCATTTGGCACAGTCCTTCGTATCCGTCTCATTTATGATGGAGACTTCAAGTCAAACAGATGCTATGTGACCTTTTCCTCCAGCGCTGAAGCCCAGTCGGCGTGTGATGCTGTTGCGACTCTGCCTATCGCAGGTGCTGGATTTTAAGCGAAACTTCTTCGCTTCGGACAGTGACATGGACTATGTCCCGAACCTATTTGAAGACGCTTTGTTAGAGCCAACTCCCAGGGACAGCCAGGTCCCTCCCCCTCGTTGGTTTGTTGCATACTATAGGAATGGGCGTGGCAACTTCATTCATGCTGCTAGGTACCTCGCCAAAGAAATTGGCACGATCCCTGAGGGGAATCTGAAAAAGTATGAAAAGGGAGTGTTAGTCAGGGCTAAAGATATTACTCAAGCTAAAATGGTGCAACATCGACCATGCCCTGCTGACAACATGTTTGAAACGGTCAAAGCACATCATACCTTCAATTATAGTAAAGGCAGTATATATAACCATGACCTCTATGAGCTCTCTGAGGAGGAAATATTTGGGATGTGCCCTAGTTCTGTTCATAAGGTGTCCAAGTTAAAGGGTTCAGCTAACATGATACTTCTCACCTTTTTTTGGTTCTACCCTCCCTGACCGTGTCAATACTGGCCCCCTCCATCTAGATAAAGCAGACTGGCAGCGATTTACGGAACTTAGCTCCTCTCTTCGTCCGTTGGCTGACTTTGGAACTTCCGACGAGGTTGCATCCTATTTCACTGATGCCCTACATTCTGCAGCCCTTCAATCCGTCCCCAGGACGTCTGGCCAGGTCCCTACACGGCCTGTTCTCTGGTGGATCGGCGCTTGCACCACTGCTGTGCAAGAGAAGCGTGCTGCATTCTCTCGACTTCGTCGTCACCGTGGGGACCCCCAGTGTTTGGATGCTTTTCGGGGAGCGCGTGCTCGAGCACGACGTACTTTCAAGGAGGCTCGACGAATTTCTTGGAAGGCTTATCTTTCTTCCATCACTACCAGAACTACACTCACAGAAGTCTTTAACAGAGTTCGTAAGATCTCTGGGAAGTTTCCCCCCCCCCCCGGGCGATCCCATGCCGGGGGGACGGTGGCGGACCCTAAGATTGTTGCTTACCTAATCGCCAAGCACTTTGCCAGTGCCTCTAGGAAAGATCCTACTGCACCAGGGGCTCGTCATCGCCGGGATTTGGAATCACTCGGCGTTAACTTCGCTTCCACCGGAGGAATCTTATAATATCCCATTTCTCTTTCCGAGCTGAAGACGGCTTTATCCCAGTGTCATGATTCCTCGCCAGGTCCAGACGACATCCCTTATGCTTTCTTACGCCACATGTCTGACTGTGGTTTTACATTTTTATTGGATCTTTACAATTTCATTTGGCGTACCGGTGATTTTCCATCTCTGTGGAGTGTGGCTGTAATTCTCCCCATTCTGAAGCCTGGGAAAGATCATCTCCAAGCAACTAACTATCGTCCTATTTCTTTAACATCCTGCATTTGTAAAGTGATGGAGAAGATGGTGAATGTCAGGCTTATGTGGTACTTGGAGAGCCGGAATTTATTGACCCCGGTGCAATATGGTTTCCGAAAGGTGCGCTCCACCTCGGATGTTCTTTTATCCTTGGAATCCTCAGTTTGTGAGGCGTTTGCCAATAATCACCACCAGGTGACCGTGTTTTTTGATCTGGAGAAGGCCTATGACGCCGCTTGGTGTCATGGAATTTTACTTAACCTGTTTGAGTTTGGTCTTCGTGGCCGTCTCCCTGTTTTTATTCAGGAGTTTTTATCTCGTCGTCTTTTACGGGTTAGAGTAGGGAGTACTCTTTCCGAGGTTTGTCTACTTGAGGATGGAGTACCACAGGGAAGTATTATCAGTGTTACGCTATTTGCTGTGGCTATTAATGGAGTCGTTGGTGTCCTGCCTGGAGTTCATAGCTCCTTATATGTAGACGATTTATCCATTTCGTTCTCTGCGGCAAGGATGTCGCTGATTGAACAAAAACTGCAATTGATAATTAATAGAGTCGCCAATTGGGCAAATACGCGCGGCTTTCGATTTTCGTCCTCAAAGACAGTAGCTATGTATTCTGTCGTCTTCGAGACGCTCATCCGGACCCTGACTTATATCTTGGTAATAGGCGACTGTCCTGTGTAGAGACGACTCGTTACCTCGGTTTTATTTGATAGCCGCCTAACCTGGGTGCCTCATTTACGTTACGTTAAGGCGGCTTGTCAGAAAGCCCTAAGATTACTCAATGCTAGCAAAGCTATGGTATTAACGTGCAATGGTCATCATACCAAAATATGTAGTAATTAATTATACATGTCAACCTACTTATTTTCATGAGATCATGGTATGACCACTGAAAAAAATATCTTTTTTTATCTTGGTTCCATTAAAAAATATTTGGTAAATTGGTAAATTTTTAAACTAATTCCGACCCAAGCTGACAAAATAAACCTTTTTTTTTTTTTTTTTTTTTTTTACAGCAAAGGAGACAGTTCAAGGGCACCCAAAAAGCAAACAGTAATAAAAAAAAGCCCCGCTACACACTGCTCTAAAAAGAATCCAAAGAGGTGGCCGAGAGATAGGTCAATTTCGGGAGGAGAGGTGTCCCGATACTCTCTTCTGGAAAAAGTTCAAGTCGTAGGCAGGAAGAAATACAGATGAAGGAAGATTGTTCCAGAGTTTGCCAGTATAAGGGATGAAAGAGTGGATATGCTGGTTAACTCTTGCATAAAGGACTTGGATAGTATAGGGACGAGCTAGAGTAGAAAGTCTTATATAGCGGGACCGCGGGAGGCATGCAGTTAGCAAGTTCAGAAGAGCAGTCAGCGTGGAAATATCGATAGAAGATAGAAAGAGAGGCAACATTGCGGCGGAATTTAAGAGGTAGAAGACTATCAGTATGAGGAGGAGAGCTGATGAGACGAAGAGCCTTAGCCTCCACTCTGTCCAGAAGAGCTGTGTGAGTGGAGCCCTCCCACACATGAGATGCATACTCCATACGAGGGCGGACAAGGCCCCTGTATATGGACAGCATCTGTGCAGGGGAGAAGAACTGGCGGAGACGGTACAGAACGCCCAGCCTCGAGGAAGCTGATTTAGTAAGAGATGAGATATGAAGTTTCCAGTTGAGATTTTGAGTTAAGGATAGACCGAGGATGTTTAGTGTTGAGGAAGGTGATAGCTGGGTGTTGTCAAAGGATAGGGGATAGTTGTTTGGAAGATTGTGTCGAGTGAATAGGTGGAGAAACTGTGTTTTAGAGGCGTTGAAGGACACCAGGTTCTTCTTGCCCCAATCGGAAATAATAGTAAGGTCTGAGGCTAAGCGTTCTGCAGCCTCCAGCCTTGAGTCGTTAAGTTCCTGAAAGGTGGGTCTTCTATTAAAAGTAGTTGTATAATGCAGAGTGGAATCATCGGCGTATGAATGGATAGGACAGTTCGTTTTGGAAAGACTAGCATCAATGAACCACCGACACACAGTGGGAGATAGGACAGAACCCTGTGGGACACCACTGTTAATAGATTTAGGGGAAGAACAGTGACCGTCTACCACGGCAGAAATAGAACGGTCAGAAAGGAAACTGGAGATAAAGGTACAGAGAGAAGGATAGAAACCGTAGGAGGGTAGTTTAGAAAGCAAAGATTTGTGCCAGACCCTATCAAAAGCTTTTGATATGTCCAGCGCAATAGCAAAAGTTTCACCGAAACGGCTAAGAGAGGATGACCAAGAGTCAGTTAAGAAGGCTAGGAGATCACCAGTAGAACGCCTCTTGCGGAACCCATACTGGCGATCAGATAGAAGGTCAGAAGTGGAAAGGTGCTTTTGAATCTTTCGGTTAAGGATTGATTCAAAAGCTTTAGATAGACAAGAAAGTAAAGCAATAGGACGGTAGTTTGAGGGATTGGAGCGGTCACCCTTCTTAGGTACAGGCTGTATGAAGGCATACTTCCAGCAAGAAGGAAAGGTAGATGTTGACAGGCAGAGGCGAAAGAGTTTGACCAGGCAAAGCGTGTTTGCAAGTTGAGTGCTTAGAATATTGGCATAATAATAAAAGATGCTGAAAACTGGATTCCACTACTTTATTTAATATATGAGTAATTATATACTGAATTTGTAATGGAGCCAAGATAAAAAATCTATGCTTTTCAGTGGTCATACCATGATCTCATGAAAATAAATAGGTTGACATATATAATTAATTACTACGTATTTTGTTATGACGACTATTGCACATTAATACCATAGCTTTGAACCCAATGATGAATATCTTCAAGCAAGACACAAATAGCAACAGATTGGTCACCAATTCACTCAGTAAACAAATTCATATATTCAATAAAGTAGTGGAATCCAGTTTTCAGCATCTTTTATTATTATGCCAATATTCTAAGCACTCAGCTTGCAAACACGCTTAGGTTTATGTTGTCAGCTTGGGTCGGACTTAGGTGAACACTTTACCAAGTGACCTAAGATTACTCAATGCTACCATAGAGGTACACAACATCTTTGATTGTGAGTGCATCAGAGAGCACTGGAGAGCAGCATGAGTCTAATTAGGTGCTAATGAATATCTTGCCTGCATCACAGACTACATAAAATGCAAATATGATCGGTGCCTAAAGGTGTTATAAGCTAATGATGGTAAATATATATATATATATATATATATATATATATATATATATATATATATATATATATATATCTATATATATATATATATATATAGATATTTATATATATATATATATATATATATATATCTGCCCTAGTGTCCCTCCCACTTTTGAGGTCCAAATGACGCCCTGATTGTAACAGCGTATCTTGTAACATCCATGACTGGGTGCCGGTGCAAATCTCCTCATTGAACACCGAGAAATTAATCTAGGCTCTAGGGAACTCGGAAAAATCCAAGTTAGAGAGTGCTGGCTGTGGTGATTGAGCCAGTGACCTTCGACATACAATGTCTGTCAGTGGAGCCAATAAAGGTAAAGGTAAAGTTGGGGCATACGCTGTAGCAGCGCATGGCCTCAGTGCTCATCTCTGTAACATTGGCCCTTGAGCCTGTGGTGGGAGGGAGCCCATTACCCCGGGACACAGGGCCAATGTGACATCCGAGTTACCACAGTTTCCCCCAGGTAGTCATTTATCGACCAGCCCGAGAGGGAGGATGATCAGCTGGGTGAGCTGCACGCCGACTGCCCAGGCCGGGATTCGAACCCGGGCCCGCGTAGAAGCCAGGCATGCTGACCACTAGACCACGGAGGCGTATTGGAGCCCAATCTCAAGTGAACCCACTCACAATGGCACACAATTTTTTTTCTGGAAAATTTTGTGCTTTGAATGAATTTGCTAACCATTTCTGTCGAAAAACAGCACAGATTATTTTTCACCCTAACCTCCTCAGTAATAAAAAAAAAGTGACAAAATCATAGCCTTGAGGCAGTAATATTCAGCCCCAGCATCAAAAAATTATACTGCTGCCCTATGAAAGGCATCTCTTAACTCCGATGAAGTAGGTGGTGACTGTGGTGGAGCAGCTTCATTGTCATCCCTGGCAGTGGCTGGTGTCATTGGACCAGCAGATGATGAAGCAGTGGCTGGTGTCATTGGGCCAGCAGATGATGAAGCAGTGGCAGGTGTCATTGGGCCAGCAGATGATGAAGCAGTGGCAGGTGTCATTGGACCAGCAGATGATGAAGCAGTGGCTGGTGTCATTGGGCCAGCAGATGATGAAGCAGTGGGTGGTGTCATAGGGCCAGCAGATGATGAAGCAGTGGCAGGTGTCATTGGGCCAGCAGATGATGAAGCAGTGGCAGGTGTCATTGGGCCAGCAGATGATGAAGCAGTGGCAGGTGTCATTGGGCCAGCAGATGATGAAGCAGTGGCAGGTGTCATTGGACCAGCAGATGATGAAGCAGTGGCAGGTGTCATTGGGCCAGCAGATGATGAAGCAGTGGGTGGTGTCATTGGACCAGCAGATGATGAAGCAGTGGGTGGTGTCATTGGGCCAGCAGATGATGAAGCAGTGGCAGGTGTCATTGGGCCAGCAGATGATGAAGCAGTGGCAGGTGTCATTGGGCCAGCAGATGTTGAAGCAGTGGCTGGTGTCATTGGGCCAGCAGATGATGAAGCAGTGGCTGGTGTCATTGGGCCAGCAGATGATGAAGCAGTGGCTGGTGTCATTGGGCCAGCAGATGATGAAGCAGTGGCTGGTGTCATTGGGCCAGCAGATGATGAAGCAGTGGCTGGTGTCATAGGGCCAGCAGATGATGAAGCAGTGGCTGGTGTCATTGGGCCAGCAGATGATGAAGCAGTGGCTGGTGTCATTGGGCCAGCAGATGATGAAGCAGTGGGTGGTGTCATTGGGCCAGCAGATGTTGAAGCAGTGGCTGGTGTCATTGGGCCAGCAGATGATGAAGCAGTGGCTGGTGTCATAGGGCCAGCAGATGATGAAGCAGTGGCTGGTGTCATAGGGCCAGCAGATGATGAAGCAGTGGCTGTTGCCGGAGCAGCTGATGGTATATTTTCCACAAGTAATGAACAATGCGCTGGGATGGTCTCTAGCAATACAGCAGCGGGGCTGAAAAAAAGCGTTATATATTAGTCATGATTAATGCATGTAACTTAACCCCTTAACTGCGGATTTCCTGCAAGAAAACGTCACCAAACCACAGAAATGGAACAAATAGTGGTTGCTACAATTCAGTGAAGAAAATGTAATCCTACACCTTGGGAGGGGATATCCAGCATACCAATACCACATGGGAAACACTCCACTATCCACCGCAGAGGCAGAGAAAGACCTGGGACTATTATTTTACCAGGCTAGCAGTGGAAGCCAAATCCATGCCAATCGTAGCGGATGGGTTAAATAGGTACGTATTTGAAGAAAAAGGATCTTAAAGGTGAAATATTACTTATTAACAGAAATATTCCACTATTTGTTATTGGTTTGTGGTGCCCCGCGAGCCGCGACACCACTCGTGTCATCATCATCTTCACCGGCAATATTTTCCGATGACAACAGCGGTATCGACCGCTAAAACACAACACGGACTCCAACACATGATTGTCCCCACTGTTCATTTACCAACCTATACACAATTGTAATTGCCCATTAACGCACCCGCTTATCTCTCTAAGCCAAAACACAATCACCGCGGCAAAAACAGGATCAGCCGCGGAACAAAATGTTATGAAAACAAAGCTGCGTCACCGCGTGAATTAAGCATGTCGGTTAGGTAGATTATTGTATGAGCTCGGTGTGAGTTTGATGTATGACTCACACGCCTGACGTATTACCCTCGCGATATCTGCCTATATAAGAAGCATTTTCTCCAGGCTTGACCTCAGATTAACCAGCACTCTGTTCGTGGCTGGACACTCAGTTGTCCTTCCCTAGACAACATGGGTAGAACATTCATCGTTGCTACTGTGAGTATGGAGTGAAGAATTACCATAGAGGAAAGCGTATCTAACATATCTATTGTGTTCTATTATCTTAGTTTTACTTAGGATTATATTTCTATGATACTTTATTGTGTGAGTTTTTACTCAATATTATACCAGTGTTAACGTCAGTAACCAATAGTGAAAGAAAACCTGAAAACTCATTGAGTCTAGTAAGCCAGTCGCTGGTTTAAACAATATTTTTACCCTCTGTAATATTAAGTAGTATTAAGGTAGAATAAAATACATATAAGAAAGGCGACACCGTTTCATCACCCCATTTATGAACTCCTTTAAATACTCCTAAAGTACCAGAATTTTAAGTCAAGTGTCACTAGTACAAACAGTGTGTCGTCTCCCCTGTGTGACCCGGCAAACGGGTTACAACATTGGTGTCAGGTGTGGGGTGGTGAAACATGTGGTGAAACTGGTGGTGAAACATGTGGTGAAACATGTGGTGAAACTTGTGGTGAAACATGTGGTGAAACTTGTGGTGAAACTTGCGATTTATATTGGTTTATATTGGTATTGTACTGGTGTATGTCCACATCCGAAAGCGAGGGAGAAGACAGTTATTCTTGGAATTACGGGAATAAGACTTTAGAGTTAAAAAATGCCAGACGAAGGCAAGAACCCTCCCCCCAAAAAAGAAGATGGAAAATCGATCACCCTTGCCCATGATGATCTTGTCACGCTACTTAGCCGTCATACCTTGAATGATTTTAGTAGAGTGCAGGGACTCTTATATTTTTGTGGTGGAGAAGAAAAAAGTAGCAAAGCACCAAACCTCCCATGCCATAAGCTAGCAAAGAAATGGATAGAGGATATTGAAAGCCGGACACAGGCAAATTGGGACACTACCGGAAAGATTGAGTTAGCCAAACAATATGCCCTGGGAGCAGCGCGCGATCATCTCCTCGGTTGTATCACTAGATGTGGACAGGATTGGGAAAAGTAAAGGAAGACTTCCTACGTGTGTTTCCCACAGTAAGGACCTTTTCGGTCCTCCAGAAAGAATTGGGAGAGGCAAAACGGCGGACAGGAGAAAACATCCGCACCTTCCTCATCCGCCTGGAGACATTGAGAGACGAGTTGATCGCTCTCAAGCCTGACAATGCCAGTTTGCTAAATGAGATAACCGCTTTACGGCTCAGAGAGGCTTTCCCTCCGGCCCTCTTACTCATCCTAACGGAGGAAGAAAAGGGGACCCACAGAAGGTATTAAAGAAAGGGTATGAGTATATTAAAGCTTATCCAGAGTCGAAGCTATCCGATGCCGATATCGCCAAAGAAATAAAAGTGCTGAACGTCTGTTCCACCCAGGCATCCGGACCCAAACATGTCTCACAAGCCCGTCCTCCACGCCCTTCAGGCCAGTCACGTTACCCGATACCCCAAAGGGGAGGACGGCACGCCGCGCCACCTACACGCCCATATGGGAACGCGCCCACGCCACCTACATGTTATGCTTGTGGGTATGTAGGACACATGGCTCGCGATTGCACATATGGAAGGCAGTATAGGGGTGCCTACCACCCACCAACGGGCTCGGTACCTCAGTACCAGCCCACTGAAACAGGCGTCAGCCTGTCTCGCCTTGCGCTGCCTGGCGCCCGGAGTACACGGCCGGTCCCTCACCCCGTAGCTCCTGGGTTAACCCTGACCACGAGAAGAACAAAAAAAACGACCCCAGAGTAGCTGCGGCAGTCCACGGCCCTACCAACGCCCTCACGTTGAGATTGTGCGTAGGCGCTAATGCACAAAGGAGATGGTTTACGCAATGCTAGACACAGGAGCAGGAGCGTCCCTAATAGAAGAAGATTTATTTAGGAAGGTAGGCGCGGAAGATGATAGTTACAGAACCTCTCTCCATACAAGGGGTAGATCGGACTCCAATCCCTAATAAAGGAATAGCCGAAGTAGTAGTAGACTTTGGGCACGGAGAAATTATAGAAAAGTTTGTAGTAATATCACAAGGTATAGTGTTACCAACAGCAGTTTTGTTGGGCCTAGAATTTATGTGGAGACAAAATGTGGTAGCTGCACCGCTGGACACACCTGGGCAGTTTAGTGTAATGGTGGGGCCTACCCAGTGGAAGTACATTCCTGGCTGCGGACGATATGAGCCCGTACCCAGAAGATCATAAACCTACTTTAGACGAGATGGAGGAAGTACCAGTGAAAGCATACGCTATTAACGTGGCGTCCTTGCTCCCAGGCACGGCAGGGTATGTCACTCTGGAGGCAGAGATTGGCAGAGCCCAGCAAGCCTTATTTCTCCCAAGGTCCAATGATATCCCTTCTTCATTTTTATTTCCCGGGTTAGTTACCTTAACTCCTAACGTCAAACAAACCAAAGGTAAATTCATCATTCCCTATGCTAACCCAACTGAAGAAACTATTGAGATGCCAACAGGTGAAGTGATGGGACACATTTATTCTTGTCACTCAGAATACTATCAATCATCGACTAATGACTGGGTCGCGGCTGGCACAAAACAGCTACAAAGCCGCCTGTCACCCAGTCAAGTAAGCAGCTGGTACTCGAGAAGCTGATAGACGAGCTATTTTGACCCTCACAACGGTAAAATTGCTGTCTGAAGGGCTTAACCCGCAAGTATCCTTATGTGTTTGCTCTAAAAACGAGCCACTCACTATTACCCCTATTATTTTCACACTTTAAGGATAAAAAATGACAAGCCTATATATAAAAAGCCATACCCAATACCAGTAAAATATCATAAAGAAATAGAGATTCAGCTCAAGGACCTTGAGGCCCAGGGTATTATACGCCCTAGTGCGTCACCCTACAGCGCACCTCTAGTCCCTGTTGCTAAAAGGATGGTGGAGTCAGACTTTGTCTCGACTTCCGCGCTCTGAACGATGAATTGATTGATGACAAACATCCACTCCCTAACATTAACCTCATTTTGCAACAGTTAGGGGAAAGTAAAGTATTCACCTCCCTTGATTTGCGCCAGGGCTACCACCAAGTCCCATTGGCAGAGGAATTTAAACACTTGACAGCCTTCACGACACCTTATGGCCTCTATGAATTCACTACAGTCCCCTTTGGATTAAAAACAGCACCTGCAGCCTATCAACGGATCATGAATCAAGTTCTCATAGGTCTGACAGGAAGAATTGTACATGTATACCTTGATGATTTGATAGTACAAGGGAAAGACATGGACCATCACCTAAAGAACCTCCATGCCGTCTTGGACAGACTGCAGAAGGCTCACCTGTCCTTAAGACTAGATAAGTGTTCCTTTTTCAAAGAGCAAGTAGATTATCTGGGTCACATTGTTAGTGCTTCTGGCTTGAAGCCTCAGCCCTCAAAGGTACAGGCGGTGCAACAACTCACTCCTCCGAAAACAGTCAAAGAACTTCAAGGTTTCCTGGGATTGGTTAACTTGTATAGGAAATTCTTTAAAGACTTTGCCAAGATAGCAGCCCCACTTAATAATTTACTCAAAGGGAGGAAAGTAACCAAGAACGATAAGACACATCGGGAGTGGAATGAAGAGGCATTGCATGCATTTAGCACACTAAAGAACATTCGAACGACTGACCGTGTTTTAGCCTTTCCGGATGTCCGTAAGCCCATCAATCTCACCACAGATGCGTCAGATAAGGCAATAGGTGGTGTGTTGCAACAAAAGGATGAAAATGGTAGTTTACGTCCCATAGCATATTTTAGTAGAACCCTGAATGGAGCAGAACGTAACTACTCAGCGGTAGAGCGAGAAGCTTTAGCAGTCATCTATGGCCTCAGTACTAACCGACCCCTTATCTTGGGTTATAGGATACACATCCTGTCGGACCATAGACCACTGACCTGGCTGTTAAAAGCACAGTACCTAGCAGCAGGATTGCACGCTGGCAGACACTTCTAGGAGAATTTGACTTTAGTATTGATTATCTCCCAGGCTCCAGCAACATGGTAGCAGATTTTTGTCAAGGATTAGGAATCAAGAGAGTGACGTGATAGAAGGCGAATTGATGCTCGAATTATGTCTGTCACCCTTACGGGTGGACAGGACATGTCTGTCGCCTCTCCGGAGGGACATGACAAACAGGATAAGTTTCTCCATTGGAGTCTTGCTGGACTCATGGAGCACCAGGATCGCGATCCTGAACTGAGAGAATTGAAGCATGCTTTTGAACAAACCACCGGTGGTAACGTACATGAGAGAGATGAGAGAAAGGTTGCAGAGAGGAGCAATGTAACGTTAATGCAGCCAAGAGGCACTTCAAAAAACTGCCTCTTAGTGAAGTGTGTGTAGAGAACGGCATTCTCTACCGCGATGTTTGCGATGAATACAACAAGCAGAAAAGACTGGTTATCGTTCCACCAAGCTACATTCCTAACGCGTTAGCTTTGGCGCATTCCATGCTACCTGCAGGGCATGGAGGCACTAAGGTTACGTTGGCACGCTGTCGCAAGTTTGCGTACTGGCCGGGAATGAAGGCGGACGTGGAGCAATATGTCAGATCTTGTCCTGTCTGTTGTCGGTTTAAGAAGAGGGGATCCCCGCCAGCTCCACTTATGAGGTATCCAGAGGTTGGCCAACCGTTTGACAGAGTCCATATGGATATTGTCGGACCTTTGTCTGTTTCAGACGAAGGCTATAGGTATGTACTGACAGTGATAGACGTCCTGTCACGCTTCTTGGTAGCAACCCCCCTTCGTACGAAGGCAGCCAAGGAAGTGGCAGCTGCGTTCTACAAGAACGTAGTCTGTGTACACAGCATCCCGCCGATTCTAGTCACGGATCAAGGAAAGGAGTTCGTCAACACTCTTACGAGAGTTGACTCAGTTGTTACAGATTGATCATCTAAGGACAACTCCTTATCACCCGTCTGCAAACGGTGTGATAGAAAGGCCTAATGGCACCTTAATAAATATCTTGAGAACTTTGTGCGAGGACAATCGCGGTATCTGGGACCAAATGCTTCCGGTTGCAACACACGCCTACAACACTGCCTACCACCGTGTTCTGAAAGATTCACCATTTTTCTTGCTTTTCTCTCGGGACCCAAATGTTCCTTTTGAAGTGCTTGAGAATAAACTCCAACCTTGTTATGATGTTGACAGCTATAAAGCATTTACTTCTAGTGTCGCGCAGCGGACCTATAAACTATGTCAGACCAATATAGATATAGGATGGCAGGAGTCAGAAAGAATGTTTAGGAAATCCAAACCCAAACAGGTGGTAGTAGGAGATCGGGTCTACTTAAGGCATGTATGTACAAAGGGCGAACCAAAGAAGCTCCAGCCCTTGTTCAATGGACCTTTAGTGTGCTAGAAAAATAAGCCCTGTAGTCTTACGACTGCGTCATGTTAGAGGTGGTAAGATCAAGACAGTTCACACAAATAATGTTCAGGTCGTTCACGAGGACTCTCTTGGCTTCCATGACTCTCCTAATGTCAGGCGTGCATACCCTCTCCCTGATCAAGTAGTAGAAGTGGACCCACTCCCCATGACTTATTCCCCCGAGGAGCCGCTGCCATTGTCCTTTCCAGCTCCTTCCGAGCTCTCCTCACCGGCTCCTGTCTCCTCAGATGCTTCAGAGGTCCCCTCATTGGTTCCCTCAGCTCCTTCAGAGCCCTGTGTCAGTCGCTCATTACGATCCAATACGGTACCCCATTCTCTCCCCAATGTGATTGACCGCCCTCTTGAGTATCGCCAACGACCAACGAACTGATGCCCCTATAATTACAGATCCTGGGTGTTGCCCTCCTTGTCTTCCCTTGATCCCTCCTGGAGCAACCCAGTCGTCCCGTCCTCGTCTTCTCCCCAGTCTTTAAGATGCTGTTGACAGGACGGTACTATGTAGTCACGGTCTTCATCAAGACGGACGACATCCAACGTCCTCTCATCAACGTGGCAAATCTAACAGCGGAAGTTTCATGGTCGATTGAACATATGAATCAATCGTTCCCCACTGTTGGTCTGCTCAGGCGCACTCTAGACTCTTTTCACATTGAGTTTGAGAAGTTATTCAAAGATCTTAACAGCTTTCTGTCGGCTATGAGTGGTAGAGATGGAAGCCCGTTTCGACTCGCCAGAAGCGAGGAGCCGTGGATTTCCTTGGCTCGGTAGCAAACCTCCTTTTCGGTACGGCCACTCAGGCCCAAATAGATGTGATACACGGGAAGCTCTCCCAGCTCTACACTCTGTCCACAGAAGAGAGACGTCAACTTAACCTCCATCAGGAAGTCCTCAACGCCACAGTTCGGGACCTCCGTCATATTCATTCTGCCATCTCCCGTCTAGAGTCCGCCTCGGCTTTGGCCTCAGCTATTATCCGTCAGTTCTCACTAAAAACCTTGCAAATTGAAGGGGAAATGCGTATTTTGGAGACTATCCTTCTCATTCAGTTGGCACTTAGTGACCTAAATCATGATACTCTGAATCTCAAGCTTGGCCTTCAGCAGCTGTCCCAAACGCAGGTTTCCCCTCTCCTCCTTCCAAATGATGTACTATTTCGTGTGCTCAGCAATGCGTCACCCATTACCCAGGCTTACTTTTCCCTGCAGCACATGAATATTTAGCATTGTATAGAGATGTCTCTAGGGTTATTTCTAAAGGTACGCTTTCCTCAGGAACCCTTCACTTCTACTTACAAATCCCCATGAAAGGGGATCCCTCTGACGTGTTCGATGTGTTTAAATGGACGCGTTGCCTTTTCATCTTGATGGCACGCCATATTTTCTGCACACCGACACGCTTTCCACTTACCTTGCGGTTTCTGAAGACCGCACTCACTATATGCTCTTGGACTCCTTGGACCGCTGTACTAAACACCACCTGCTCTATGTATGTCCCCCTGTCGCCCCTGTCTACTCGACTTCTGTCCAGCGCTGCGAGATCGCTCTCTTTCTCGATCGCCCAGACGCCCTCTCGCTGTGTTCTAAGTCTCTCCTCAGAGTCTTCCCCGGTCTTCATCCTGTCTCCTGCGGGCTGGGTCTTCGCTACCGATACTCCCCAGATGGTCACCATGGTCTGCCCGGACAGCCCGGTCTCCAAATACAGGCAGACCATCAACGGGACGGGTCTCCTCAGCCTCGGTATGGGCTGTAGTGCCCACTCCGACGCCTTCAGCCTCCCTGCCTCTGCTACTATGGACGGTGACGCCCCGCTGACGGTTCATCGCGCCCCCTTCCACATCGGACGTGACGTGGTCTCATCGCTCCTGGCCAAGACTCCCCTTGGCCCCTTCCCCTCCCCGCCGCCGTCGCCCGGGTCGTCTCTGGCCCCCCCGCTGGACCTCCCTCCAGCACTTCACGCGCTCCAGGAATCCGTCTCTCCGGTCCCCGCCTTCGACCCCTTCCTCCCTTGGTGGGGGTGGCTGCTCCTCGGCGTCGTCTTCGTCGCCGGTGGGGTGGCCTTCTTCTGTCTCTTCCGGTCCCGTCTCTCGCAGGACTCCTCCCCCACGATCCCGCCATCCCCGTCTGGGCCCTCCATGGTCGTCCGCCGGGCGGAACGCTTTGTGCCACGAGGACGTGGCGTGATTTTAACGGGGGGGGTATATGGTGCCCCGCGAGCCGCGACACCACTCGTGTCATCATCATCTTCACCGGCAATATTTTCCGATGACAACAGCGGTATCGACCGCTAAAACACAACACGGACTCCAACACATGATTGTCCCCACTGTTCATTTACCAACCTATACACAATTGTAATTGCCCATTAACGCACCCGCTTTTCTCTCGAAGCCAAATAACAATCACCGCGGCAAAAACAGGATCAGCCGCGGAACAAAATGTTATGAAAACAAAGCTGCGTCACCGCGTGAATTAAGCATGTCGGTTAGGTAGATTATTGTATGAGCTCGGTGTGAGTTTGATGTATGACTCACACGCCTGACGTATTACCCTCGCGATATCTGCCTATATAAGAAGCATTTTCTCCAGGCTTGACCTCAGATTAACCAGCACTCTGTTCGTGGCTGGACACTCAGTTGTCCTTCCCTAGACAACATGGGTAGAACATTCATCATTGCTACTGTGAGTATGGAGTGAAGAATTACCATAGAGGAAAGCGTATCTAACATATCTATTGTGTTCTATTATCTTAGTTTTACTTAGGATTATATTTCTATGATACTTTATTGTGTGAGTTTTTACTCAATATTATACCAGTGTTAACGTCAGTAACCAATAGTGAAAGAAAACCTGAAAACTCATTGAGTCTAGTAAGCCAGTCGCTGGTTTAAACAATATTTTTACCCTCTGTAATATTAAGTAGTATTAAGGTAGAATAAAATACATATAAGAAAGGCGACACCGTTTCATCACCCCATTTATGAACTCCTTTAAATACTCCTAAAGTACCAGAATTTTAAGTCAAGTGTCACTAGTACAAACAGTGTGTCGTCTCCCCTGTGTGACCCGGCAAACGGGTTACAACAGGTTGACTGATAAAGTGTGTATCTACAAAGAATATGAATTTAAGAGTGATTAATAAATTGTTTTAATGAGAATATAAAAGTTTTTCCCCCATAACATACAGGCCAGTCAATATTTCACTGCTGCTTGACTGTTGCTGCTGTCCTATCCCTAACACATCATCAGCTGTGTCAATGCTGAGTGGCTCTGGTACCCCTTCAAATACATGAGACGAGCAGCCTATGATGTCATCCACCAGTTTATCTACCACAGTTAATGTCTGCGTATCTGTGGTGCCACACGTGTGGGGCACTCAGGTGCTGGGGGAAATGTCATTGTTATGAAGGGGCAGGGGTAAACCAGTGTATGCTGTGAGGCCTTGGTGTGGAAGTTCCCTGTCTGAACTGTGCAGCTAATCCCCCATGCAGTGAGGGCCTTTTTTACTCCCTCAGGGGCTGTGCAGCTGAGAGAGTGGTGGACATGAGTGTGAGTGTGTGAGTGAGTGTGTGCCTGTCTTGGCTAAAACCCTTCATTGGGGGAAGATAGCCAAGGTATTTCGATAGATTGATAGTCATTGACAGATGAACATCAAAAAAATTTATATATAAAATATACAGTTCACTGCTATGAACTTATTAACTTTAAGCTGAAATAAAGGCATTGTGGCCAGTATAGCTGCATTCTGTGAGCACATAAAAAACTAACTAATATAAGTTTTACATTTAAAGACATAACAACTAAAAAAAATACCAGTCTGCCGCTGCTCATTCTTGCACTTGGTAATGCGAGGCTTTGATTTTTGTTGTACGTTGTACCAACGCCTCTCACAGTCATCCTGCGTACGGGGTCCACTCCCAGGGAAGGCACTGTCAGGGTATAAATGTAAAGCGAGTATCTTAATCGTTTCACTATGGCATGCTATTTATTTCCCATACCTTCTCCAATAACATTTAATACATGCTGTGATGGAAATCTAAATCAGTACCGGTATTTTATTTACATGCATCATAAGACATTAACGTTTTAGTTGTTATGAACATGGCCAAAAATACTACTTTTCATTACCTACTTTTCTAAAATGCTTTTCTCTAAGTAGGATGATATTACACAATACAGCTATACAAAAAAAATCAAAGCATTAATCTTAATTCCATTCTTTTGAGTACTTCTAACCTAACATTATATCACCAGAAACTGTTTGACCAATGCTATCAAAATAATATTTTAATCTTACTTTACCATTCTCATCAAATCTACCTATTCCGATATAGTCTTAACATAAAATACTTGTAAAAGTGTTGAGAGTCTGGCATGCCCAACCCACCCACCCCCCAAAAAATTATAAATAAGGAATAAATAAAATAACAGGTAAATATGACTTGACTCTCTTATACTAACCCCCTTTCCACCCTAACAAACTTGGGGACCTACCATGTTAGGTTAGGACGTGCTAGGTAGGACAGGTTTAGCAGGAGTTGGTTTAGTTATGTTAGATGGCGCAATAGGCAACAACGTAAAAAAAATTAAAAAAATAAAAAGATTGTTGAGGGAGTGGGGGTTGCAGCAGAAATGGTCATGATAATGCTATTCACATGGAGCAGTAGGAAAAAGTATGTTCTGTTTGGAAACTCTGTGGTTGTGTTTGTATACAAAAATACCCATTTGACGAGGTTAGGTTAGTTTGCAAGTTACTTGAATCATGGATATGTGAATATGTAACAAAAAAAATAAAAGCGTTAACCTTAATTTCATTATCTTGAGTACATTCCAATCTAACATTATATCACCATAATCTGTTTGACCAATGCTATAAATATACTATTTTAATCATACTTTACCATTCTCACGAAACTTACCTATTCCCATATAGTCTTGACATAAAGTATTTGTAAAAGTGTCCATAGTCTGGCATGCCTAGCATCACCCCCCCCCCCGCCCCCAATAAAAAAATAATAAACAAATGAAAAATAATAAAAAATAAAAAAAGGTCAAATATGCCTTAACTATCTATACCAACCCCCTCTTCCCCCCCAACAAACTTGGCATGTTAAGTTAGGATGTGTTCGGTAGGACAGGGCAGGTTTGGCATGGTTAGGTTTAGCTATGTTAGGTTGTTGAGGGAGAGGGGGTTGTGGCAGAAATGGTCATAATGAAACTATTCAGATACAGAATGAAAAGGTATGTTCTGTTTGGAAGGTCAGTGGTTGTGTTATTATGCAAAAAATTAGGTTAGGTTAGTTTGTAAGCTGATTGAACCATGACTATGTGATTACCAACCTTGTTACAGCTTCTGCCACTTCAGTCCACGCTCTCTTCTTATCCTCAGGGGTGATGCTCTTCCCATAACACCCTCTGATTGTACGTATTTTTTCATGAATTTGACGTAAGAAGACCGTTTCATCTGGCGACCAATTAAACTTACTCCTTTTCTGCGCTGGTTCTCCGGCCCGTAGATCATTGGGGCAGATGACGTGGTTATGGTGCGGTAATTTCAGCAGAGCAAGTCGTGACGCAGGCGGGGAGATAAGGGTATTGACGAGTGACGGAGTAAAAACAGCCTTGGAGGCTGCTTCTATCTGCCACAAAACTCAGTATTTTCTTGTGTTTGCCATTTATTATGTTTCTGTTGTACATTTATACATCTTTTCTTTATTTTTCTTTTGAAATATATACTTAATTCATGTCGGATGTTTACGTTTTGCACGGAGGCGTCCTTAGCAACGAGCCCGCCATAAAGAAGAAGAAGAAGATAATAGTAGCCAGGATTTGCTAATACTTACACTCAAAGTTGACGAGGATAGCTGTTACTCTTAATAAATTGAAACTATTAACTTTGATAGTAGCTTTAAGAGTAAAAGTTAATAGCTCGTGAGGATACGGGCCCAGGTGATCTATTTTGAGAGACATTCGTTGACGACGTAGGCTCACGTGGCCGTAGCCTATTCATGTTATCCGTATAATATTTTCTGACCACAAATTCCAAATTTCTAAACATTATGATTGATAGACTTCATTTTCTGTTTATGTAATACTTTTTTTCTACAGCGTGTGTCATTTCTTGAATTCACGCAGGCTTGGGATTTGTGTCTTTCCATTCTTTACATATTTCCTCCCTGGTCACAAAACGCCAGAAAACGCTTCACGTACGTACTCTATGTAATGTAGGAAAGTCATTACTGAGTCGGCTGATGCCCGGATAATTCAGTTAATCAGGTAGGTAGATAATGAAATAATGATTAAGAATAATTACTGCAAAACACGTTAGGTGAAGAATCATCAGCCAAGCCTAATCTATAGCAATAAGTGACCCAAGTTTTCTCATGAGTTTGGAAGTGCTCACCTCAGTTCTAAGTTTCACTAAACCCTTGCCAGAGAAGCTGCAGGGGTCACAACAAGAACTGATGAGTGCTCTTGGAAGTGTAGCTACACAGAGCTGCATAGATGCATTTCAGTCCTATCGTGATGGAAATAAGTTCAACCAACTTTTTGCCCAAGCTGAGGAAAGGTACGGAGATATCATCCAGAAGCCTTGAACAATCAGTGGTCATCATAAACATAATTAAGGCTAACCCTACAACAGCAACTCCATAGGAGTACTATCGAAGAGCTATTTTTCTCCCATTTTCGGACACTGCTATAGCACAACTTAGGGAAAGGTTTGCATCTAAACACATTAGGAGTTTTTTGTTGGGAAATCTTGTTCCCTCTTTTTCAGTTGATAATGGCTTTGGTAAACTGAAGGAGTCAGTTGAATTTTATGGAAATTTCTTGATGGAGATGCCGATCTCGTTGAAGATGAATATCTACGGGGGCAGAGTTATTGGGAGCGTCGTGAATCTCATGAGAGGTCAAAGCAAGTTCTTGAGACATTAGCATGTGCCAAAAAATTGGGCACACGTCCAAAATTTTCCACCCTATTGCAAATTTCTCAACCCGACCTGTTAGCACTTTCACCAATGAGCGATTATTAAGTGCCCTTAAATTGCTTAAAACATACCTTAGGAACGCAGTGAGTGACAGTCGTTTAAATGGACTGGCCTTACTCTGTCCATTGTGACACAAATCTTGATCATGAAGTCCTTGATGAATTTGCACGTAAGAACAGACGCATAAATTTGAGGTAAACCAGTTACAATGTATTGTTGTTGACAGTAACGAATCTAATTCATCTAGTTAATTTTTATTTTGTATTAATAAAATACCTGACCCAGTTTCCATGTATCTTGTAAAAATATGTATTACAGCAGCAGCCTGCATAAACGAAGATTATACATGTTATATGAATATAACATTTTTTTCCTTGCCAGTATATTACTTTTTTATCAGAACATTTAGTTCTAGAGTAAGTAGTGTTGTTTCGAGGGTAAATTTTTGCAGTCCAAATTACAGAAATGAACAAGATTTCTCCCCTCTCCACACCCACCATACTTCCCTTCCCTTCTGCCGCCGCTGACTCTCATTCATCACCCCCCTCTCCCCTTTCCTCCACCTCTTCCCTCCCTTCCGTCTCTTCCTGCTCTTCCTCGCATTCTCTCTCCTTGTCCTCCCCCACATCACCTCCCCCCTCCTCTGCTACCACTACCTCCCCCGCCTCCTCCTCCTCCCCCGCCTCCCTCCCTCTCCCCTCCTCCCCTGCCTCCCCCACCACCTCAGCCACCTCCTCCTCCCCCCCTCCCCCTTCGACGTCATCCTCTTCCTCTCTCTCCTTCTTCCACTCATCGTCCTCCTCCTCCTCCTCCTCCTCCTCCTCCCTCCCTCTCCCCTCCTCCCCTGCCTCCCCCACCACCTCCGCCACCACCTCAGCCACCTCCTCCTCCCCCCCTCCCCCTTCGACGTCATCTCCTTCCTCTCTCTCCTTCTTCCACTCATCGTCCTCCTCCTCCTCTTCCTCCTCCTCCTCCTCCTCCTCCTCCTCCTCCTCTTCCTCCTCCCACTCCCCTGCTGCCGCCCCTCCCTCTCCTCCTGTAGCGGCTTCCCTTCCGTCTACTGACAAAGTTAATAAGAGGAAAGTACTGGTGGTTGGGGACTCTCAAGTCAGGTTCATTGACAGGTACTTTTGTTCAAGGGATAAGGAAAATAGGCTTCGAGTGTGCTTTCCCGGGGCAGGCATCCAGCACGTATCTAACAGAATGGAGGAAATTTTAGCAGGGGAGGGGACACAGCCAATCGTCTTCTGCAGTTACGGTGGTAATGACATCAGTAAGGTGGGTAGCGAAGAGATATTTCGGCGCTTCAGGGAATCGTTTGCTAAGGTGAGGGACTTCGGGGGGGTGCCGGCTGTTTGTGGGGTTTTGCCGAGGAGGGGGGTGGGAGAGGGATGGCTTTCCAGAGCCTTAGCAGTAAACAGCAGGCTGGCGGCCCACTGTAAGCGAAATGTTTGGCTTTTCCTTGACAATTGGGACCTCTTCTACAATAAAGCCACTTGTATGCCAAGGATGGCGTGCATCTGTCACTCCAGGGGGTGGAAGTTCTCGCAGATTCCCTCGAGCGATCACTTAGCACCCTACATAATTTTTTAGAGTAGGCGAGGGGGGAGGGCCTGTCAATGCATAGCAGACTGGGACCAGGGGGCGCAGGAGAAATCGAAAGGATATAAGAAAGGATGGGCTAACGGCTTATTACACCAACAGTAGGAGTCTCAGGAACAAGATAGATTTACTGAGGGGGAAAGCATGTGTCGAGAAATTCGACATTATAGCTATCACGGAAACATAGGTGGATACTGCCAACAAAAACTTTGTGTCTGAATATGAAATAGATGGTTACCAGACGTTTCACAAAGATAGAAAGGGAAGAAGGGGAGGGGGGGTGGCACTTAGTGTTAAAGACACATTTAAATGTTCCGCTAACAACTCTATTCAAACAAATAGCGACTCAGAATCAGTTTGGGTGGACGTCCACAAAGGGAAAGACAAACTAATTCTAGGGGTTCTTTACAGCACCTCAGCAGGCAGGACACTGATATATTACTACAAGAGGTAGGCAGGGCGAGCAGGAGCAAAAATGTCTGCATAATGGGGGATTTTAACTATAGGAATATAGATTGGGAAGGCGTGGTGGGTGATCTAGAGTCTGAGGATTTTCTGAAAGTAATACAAGATAATTTTCTCAAGCAGGCAGTAACAGAGCCCACCAGGGGTAACAACATTCTGGACTTGGCCTTAACTAACACCGAGTATATGATCAGCGAGCTAGATGTTGAGGGAGAATTAGGTGGCAGTGATCACAAGGAAATTAGGTTTAAATTAGACTGGGCGGTGACCCATGAACTCAACCCTGTGTTGGTGCCCGACTTTAGAAGAGCTGATTATGAGGGGCTCAGAAGACACCTTGAGGAGGTAAATTGGGAAACCTTAGGGCTGGATGAGGGCCAGATCTCAGGGCTGGAACCGGAAAGACAGGGGAACCATGTAGAAATGACCTACAATAATTTAGTTAGAGAAATTGCAGAGGGTCAGAGACAGCATATCCCTTACCAAGCACGTAGGAAGGAAAATAACGACCCCAAATGGATGACCCGCAGACTCAAGCATGAAATAGGCTTGAAGAGAGGAATTTATAGAAAAATAAAGAACGGAGAGATCCATCTCAGGGGTAGGTATGTTGAGCTCGTCAGGTCGGTGAAGAAGAACACCCGCCTAGCAAAAAGAAATTATGAGATTAGGGTAGCCAACGCGGCCAAGAGCGATCCCAAGGGCTTCTTTAAATTGTACAGGACGAAAACAAGGGACAGAATTGGACCGTTGAAAACAAACACGGGCGAGCTCGTTGAGAATGGAGAAGATATGAGTCAAATGATGAATGACTATTTCCTCTCAGTTTTCACGCAGGAAAATCTAACAACCATTCCGGAGAGAGTTCAGATATATGAGGGTGACGAGAACGACAAGTTGAGGGATGTGATCATCACTAGGCAAGTAGTCCAGGATGAGATTGGTAGGTTGAGGAAAAACAAATCGCCGGGCCCAGACGAAGTATTCCCAAGGGTTCTGAAAGAGTGCAAGGAAGTCCTTAGTGGCCCTCTTGCCGATATCTTTAAGATGTCGGTAAATTCTGGGTATGTGCCCAATCAATGGAAAGTAGCTAATGTGACGCCGATTTTCAAAAAGGGAGACAAGTCAGCCACCTCAAACTATCGCCCAATTAGCTTAACATCAGTTGTAGGAAAGATTTTAGAGTCAATTATAGCCCGGAGCATTCTGGACCATCTAGAAAAGCATAATTTAATTCATGATTCACAACATGGGGTCACAAAGGGTAGGTCTTGCCTTACTAACCTGTTGTCCTTCTACACTAAAGTAATCGAGGCGGTTGACAGAGATGAAAACTATGACATATTATATCTAGATTTCAGTAAAGCGTTCGACAAAGTCCCTCATCACCGGCTATTACTAAAATTACAGGCTCACGGCGTAGATGGGAAAGTTTTGAGCTGGATCAGGGCGTGGCTTAGTGGTAGGAAGCTGAGAGTGCAAATCAATGGTAGGAAATCTGAGTGGGGCAGTGTTACGAGTGGAGTCCCACAGGGGTCGGTGCTGGGTCCTCTGCTTTTTATTATTTACATCAATGACTTGGACACAGGAATTAGTAGCGATGTCAGTAAGTTCGCAGATGATACCAAGATCGGTAGAGTAATCCAATCAGACAGCGACGCTACCGTTCTCCAGGATGAGCTTGACAGACTATATAATTGGGCGAGGAAGTGGCAGATGGAATTCAATGTCAGGAAGTGTAGCATTTTGAGTGTAGGTAGGAATAACCCCTTACACAATTACTCCTTAAATGACACTCCTCTAAGCAGGTCTGGGCGTGAGAGAGACTTAGGAGTCCTAGTGAGCGCTGACCTCCGTCCTAGGGCTCAATGCATTCAGGCTAAAAATCGGGCAAACAGAGTACTAGGTTTCATCTCAAGGAGCGTGAGCAATAGGAGCGCTGAAGTCATCCTCAAACTTTACTTAGCACTAGTTCGACCTCATCTCGATTATGCAGTTCAGTTCTGGTCCCCCTATTATAGAATGGATATCAAGATGTTAGAATCTGTACGGAGGAGGATGACAAAGATGATTCAGGGGGTGAGAAACTTGCTTTATTAAGACAGGCTGAAGCAGTTAAATCTACACTCTCTAGAAAGGCGAAGGTTGCGAGGAGACTTGATCGAAGTTTATAAATGGATGAAGGGATTTAATAAAGGGGATGTCAATAAAATTTTGAGAGTGAAAGAGTAGGACGCGTGGCAATGGTTTTAAGTTAGACAAATTCAGATTCCACAAAGACATAGGCAAGAATTGGTTCACCAATAGAGTGGTGGACGAATGGAACAGGCTTGGGAGCCATGTTGTGGGTGCCAATACCATAGATACATTCAAGAAGAGGTTAGATAAAGCCATGGATGGTGAGGTAAGGTGGGGTTGAGTGTACAGGAGCTGCCTTGTATAGGCCAACCGGCCTCTTGCACACTCCTTACGTTCTTATGTTCTTATGTTAAAAGTAATGTTTGCTCAAGTAACATAAAATTAGTACTTTTAAGATTATTTAAATCTCCCAGGTTTATGTTGTACTTATATGCTGCCAATAAACTTCTAAAATGTACAATGTATGTATATGTATGTATCAATACATGTATGTATAAAAAATAACAAATTTACCCTAGCGATCTAACCCGAATCCTCAAGCTGTATGGGATTCCTGCGCTTGTAATAATACTGGACGCAGAAAAATTATATATATATATATATATATATATATATATATATATATATATATATATATATATATATATATATATATATATATATATATATATATATATATATATATATATATATATATATATTGGCCCCCCCTTTTCAATTTTCTGGTACGCCAGTGTTTAACGTTATCTCAATGCCAGCACACTAGACGCATCACATTCCCCACACACACACAAGGCACACACAGTGTTTAACGTTATCTCAATGCCAGCACACTAGACGCATCACATTCCCCACACACACAAGGCACACACAGTGTTTAACGTTATCTCAATGCCAGCACACTAGACGCATCACATTCCCCACACACATACAAGGCACACACACTGACACACAAGGCCGCAGTGTGATGTAGGGAACAACACGACGACTGTAGCTGAGACACAAGGCGAGCTGATCACGCTGAGCACAGCGGCGAGGCGTCACCCTGAATTTGGAGTGTGCTGGAAATAGCGAGGCGGAGCTGTGCTGAGGGAGCAGGGAATGTAGCGTGTGGGAACACAACACTTCCTTTGTAACAGTGGCAGCATTTCACGGGCACGGCCCGTACTACTGAATAGGCTTTTCGCTAACACCCATGAAAAAAATAATATCCTCACCTTGATGGATAACAAAACAAGAAAGAAACACACGGAGGCAGGCGACGTCTGGCTCACTTCCTCTCTTTTTCTCTTCGTCTTTGTCCTTCATTCAGTCTCCTTCTCTTTTGCTCCGTCTCGTTCATGCCCGCACATGTTCTTCCTCTTCCAGCCCCAACACACTTTCCTTTCCTGTCCCACTGCCAGTCACCGTCTCCTGTCTATTTTGTCTAATACCTGCTCGTACATTCTTTCTCTCAGTTTCTTTCTATTCGTGTCTCTCCGTCCCTCCTTCATCTGTTAATATGTTCCATTTATTCCTCGTCCTTCATCCGTCTGTATATTATCCCCGTTACTCCTTCACCCGTCTATATATTCCCTCCCGCCCCATCTCTCTCTCTCTCTCAGTCCAGCAGTCAGTCAATCAGTCAGTCAATCAGTTAGTCAGTTAGCCAGTCAGTTAGATAGTTAACCCGGTAGCAGCGACGGTCCAAATTTGTGGCTTCACCTTGTAGCAGCAACGGTCCAAATTGTGCCATGATATAACCCCCTAAATAGATGATACATAATCTGATCACAAATGCTTGGATATATATTATGAAGTGGTTTGTGAGGGTGATTTTTCTTATTTTCACTTGGAGGAACCATTAATTAACATGATCCCCGCTGCTACATACCGGGTTAACCATTCACTCATTCATTCAGTCATTACGTTTGACATTCATTCATTTATTCATTCAGTCAGTCAGTCAGTAATTTAGTAAGTCAGGCAACCAATCACTTTAGTCAGTCAGGCAACCAATCACTTTTTTTACGTAGCCACAGTCAGTCAGTCAGTCAGTCAGTCAGCCAAATCAGTCATTCAATTATACATTAGTTAGTCCGGCAGTCAGACAGTTACGTAGGTAGTCAGACTGCTAGTCAGTCAGTCAGTCAGTCAGTCATTTAGTCAGTCAAGCAATCAGTCAGTTATTTTCGTAGCCACACAGCCAGCGAGTCAGTAAGTCAGTCAGCCACTTACATCAGCATGGTCAGCTAGTCAAGATAAGTCAGTCAGTCAGTCTAGGCATTCAATCAGCCATTCTTAAACTAAGTCAGTCACTCTAGCAGGGAGCGCCATCAAATCCCGGAGTCTGCCTTACAAAATCCCATTTTCTATCGTGTGCCGGGGCGGGGCTAAGGCCAGTGTGACCTTGAGGGCGGCTCAGGGATGAATGATGCAATATCCATATAAGACTCAGGTCAACCTACAGATATTTCTCAACCAGTGGGTGGAGCCTTCGAGCAGAGCCGCGTGACGTCAAGGGAGGCCCTTCCCTCGCCCCTACCCCTACACCCTCTCGTTTTCTTTCGTCCAATGCGTTCTCTTAATGATATTTAGGGGGGACTAACCTCTCCTGTGTCGTGCTTAAGAGTAGTGTCTTTATATCTATCACAATATAAATGGGTTCATACTTCCCTTTATGCTAGTGGTGGCCGTTTGGGTTAGGGTGCGTGTGCTCCGCCTGATGGTGCACCGTGGCGGAGGTTCGAACCCCAGTTACCCAACCACGAACATCGATCGTTTCTATATGGTCTTTGTCGCCTAGAAACAGGACAAATCACTTCATTGGAAGGGGATTCCCCTCGATATTACTTGCTTTGGGGACGATTTAATCCCTTGATCATACTTCCCTTACATAGGTAGAAGGAACAGAATCAGTTGTTTTAGTTCTTAGCCATTAGGGAGAAACCCTCGAAGAAATAATTATGTATACGCCTTGGAATGTCACAAAAGTATTTCCTTGTTCCTGATGGTTGGTGTGGTTTCCATGCCTCGTTACTAATCAGATGTGCACATTATTTCTCTCTCTCTCTCTCTCTCTCTCTCTCTCTCTCTCTCTCTCTCTCTCTCTCTCTCTCTCTCTCTCTCTCTCTCTCTCTCTCTCAAAAGAAGCTGACAATTTTAAACCCCCGGTTGACCAGGCGTTTCAAATGAAGTATTTATGGAGAAACTACTCACTGCCCGTAACTCTTGGACGCTTCTTCACACACAGCCTTCTCCAAGGTATGCGATAAATACATTACTGCGAGAAATGTTTTCACCGTAACTCGTGTGGCTTTCCTTCATTCCTTGATTGCGGGGAAAGTTCAGGAAAGTATAGAATTATGTAACCATCACCGTCACAGCTCGCCGCCCTTTCCTCTCCCCGCTGAAAGCTTGAGAAATGTGTGGTCGCCTCATCCCAAACGCCAAATAAAATAACGGCAACTTTTTGAAGCCTTCCTTTAGTAGGCGCCAGACGTAAAGAATTCGACGGGAAGTGTCGACTGGATTCGGCGGTCAGTAAGGAATTCTAAGGATTATTTATATTTTTTCTTACCGGTGAAGAGGTATGGATTAAGTCGGGAGGTTGCAACTCACGGGGATCTGCTTAATAAAATCAACCTTTCATTGAGGGAAGTCGACCTCGGTAGGTAGATAAGGTTAAGCTGACAGTAAGGTTGTGGCTTAATGTCAGACTTCTCGGTGTGCCGCGGATTATAGGCGAGATAAGTGGAGGAATCACCCACGGCCGCCTCCTGCCTCCTTGCTCGTCGAATGATCAAGGGGCTGGAACCTCTAAGCCGATGGCAGATGTATTGTTAGACTTAGAAAAGCGTCAGAGTTCAGTGCGAACCTTGTGTAACCTGTTAGTGAGAGGGGAAAGGGGTCTGAAGGAAGGAAGGAAGATTTGATAAAACTAAAGAGTGGAATTTGATTGGAATAAACTTACATGACTCAGCACTGGAAACTTCATTGGCTAACTATGATGAAGTTTTCGTAAGTGCTGGTGAGACCCCGTTAATTACTGCTTGGTGGAATTTCACGGTCGGGAGGTGAGGTTGGCTCGCCCTACAAGTAACGCTGAAATAATGAGTTTCTTTGAAGTCGGCCGCACACCGGAGCAGTTTGTTAACGAACTGCATAATAATATGTAAACTTTTCCCCAGTAAAAATGATGAGTTACCTTTTGTGTTGTAATATTAACTTAAACGCACATGGGTGGTTTTCACCCCCCCCCCTTAGGCATTCTTCTCTGTTTTCCCGGTATTTTATCTCTATAGACCTACTTGGTACTTTGGGAGACCACTAATAAATAAACACTTATAAGCATCTAACAGATAATTCTTTCCGTTGCAGGAGCCAAGATGGCGGCGAGCCCTTGCCGTGGTGCAGGGCGTGGCGTCCAAGGGGTACTGGCTGCTCCTGCTGCTTCTCTTGCTGCTGCTGCCGCCACCACAGGCCGCCGCCGCCGGGCCCCCGCGGAGAGCCAAGGTGAGTCTCCGCCCGTCACGCCAGAGGAGGTGCCGGCCGTGGAAGTCTTGGGGCAGGAGGAGTATAGTTACAATACCAGCAGCGTCCAGGGCGACTCTCCGCTCCTGCCTGACGACGCCGACGATTTCCTTCCGCCCATCATATCAACGGAGGCGCCCTTGGAGAACCCGAGTCCGTCAGGTGAGGTGCGGCTGCCTGGCCCGCCCGCTGCTGCCTGCTGTCTCGCCGCACGGCCTCCACTAACACCTGACTCGGGCGGCGCTGGGGATGCGGGTGGTGGTTGTACTAATGGTTGTTGTTGTTGTTGTTGTTGTTGCTGTTTGTGGTGGTGGTGGTGGTGGAGGTGGTACTATATAGTGCTGGTAATGGTATTGTTGTTGGTACTAATATTGGTAATGATATTCCTGTTGATATCAGTGGTGTTGATGGTGGTAAGATTAATATTGTCATTGGTATTGGAATTTTATGGTTTATGGAGGTAGTGATGATAGTGATGGTGGAAGTATTTTGTGTGATAGTTGTTGGTGGTGGTCATGTTGCCGCTACTGCTTGTGGTGGGGGTGGGTGACAGGGCTGTTGCTAAACTATAAAGGAATAGATAAAATATTCTTAATTCTTTTGAATGGCAACTATTCGCAAATAAATCTTGATAAGTAAGAAAAAATAACCGTGCTTAACTTTTATTTCATGCACAATGCGTGGATAACATGCCTTGGGTTCTTTATACATTAGTTATTTCCCAGTGTGTCGCGTAGGTACTCTTTCCTTCCATATCTGTTCCCTTTATCCCGTGTCCGTCCATTGCGATTTCTTAATTTTAGTTGCCTTTCTGCCTACTACACCCCTGGATTGTTTCTAATGAGACCAGAAGACATCCAATACCTACTTGCTCTATTATTATTATTATTATTACTATTATCATCATCATCGTATATAGTAGAAGTATTTCATGTATGCCTATGCCTCTCCATATTGTACTCAGTCTTTCATCGCTAAATACAAAGTTCTCATTTACTACTCAACGGCAGGTTTTATAGTTTTTCACCTTCTTTGAATTCCACATATAGTACTTTACACCCAATTACTTTTTTTGCTTTGCACATTTGCGTCAAATTATTACTAACAGTGGACATCAGATTGTTGGATCATTATTACAGTAAATATGAGATACATGGATAATTTTTAGAGGTGTTCATCATCAAGTAAAGTGCTTCGTGGAAAGTTGATATCATAGGAATAAGGTCTGGAAACACGTAGTTGGAACTTGGAGTATGGGCGTTGTGCTGAGTTTTTCCGTGGCTATGGTCTAAGAGTCTTGAGGAACTGTCAAAGGGAAATCAAGAATGAGCTCGGGAGGCAGCATGAGCCACGAATAGATGGCGTCACTATAAACACTTGCCTGCGCCACGGTGGGCTCGAGCCGACTACCAGGCCCCCAAAGAAAGCCTATCGGCACCATAGGCCAAGATGTAAAAAAATATATAAATAAAGGTAGTAGCAATAGTAGTAGTAGTAGCAGTAGTAGTAGTAGTAGTAGTAGTAGTAGTAGTAGTAGTAGTAGTAGTAGTAGCAGTAGTAGTAGTAGTTTTCTTGTACTGTTTTCCAATGTATTTAAAAAGGTGTAATGTACAATATGACCGTAACTGGTGAGTAAAGGAACGCGTGCCGCAAAAAGGTTTGCCATTAACGTCTAAATTTGCATTCCCTGGAAAGGCGGACGTTGCGAGTAGACTTCATTAAAGTTTATAGATGGGTGACGGCCTTTGATGAGGGTCTGCTCGTAAAAGGGCATGCACTCTTAGCCAAGGGTCGTTAGATCATAATAGATTTGTTAAACATGCAGGCAGGAATTGGTTTGCTAATAGAATGGTAGTCGAATGGAAGAGGCTTGGCAGTCGTGCATGTGGTGAATTTCACTGTGATAGGCACACTATTATTAATAGGTAAGGTAAATTCATTAATAGGATAATAGTTTTGTTGTAAAGGTTTTCACTGATAAGATAAGAAATACAGCTGGAGCTCCTCCCCTGAAGGTGTAATAAGAGCGACGGTCACTGAAGGGTGTCTCGCTCCCCGGGAGTGTGGCTCACGATGTGGCTCGCGCCTGCGCCGGGGGTCACTGGTGAGTGTGTTACCAGGCTGCTTAGTGAAGCATGACAATTTACACAACGACAGCACAGATGGCCGTGACGTCCAGGAAGGCATCAGTCTCTACGAACCAGTCATCACTGGTCATCATCTCGAAGGCTGCCCATGCATCATCAGCCTCTTCGGTGATGGCGGCCACCAATTCGGCGGATGGGCATGGATCATCAGCCTCTTCGGTGATGGCGGCCACCAATTCGGCGGATGCCCATGGATCATCAGCCTCATCAGACGAGTCATCACGGGTCGTCACTTCAAAGAGTGCCCATGGATCATCAGCCTCATCAGACGAGTCATCACGGGTCGTCACTTCAAAGAGTGCCCATGGATCATCAGCCTCATCAGACGAGTCATCACGGGTCGTCACTTCAAAGAGTGCCCATGGATCATCAGCCTCATCAGACGAGTCATCACGGGTCGTCACTTCAAAGAGTGCCCATGGATCATCAGCCTCATCAGACGAGTCATCACGGGTCGTCACTTCAAAGAGTGCCCATGGATCATCAGCCTAATCGGTGATGGCGGTCACCAATTCGGCGGATGCCCATGGATCATCAGCCTCCACGGACCAGTCATCACGGGTCATTGCTTCAAAGGCTGCCCATGAATCATCAGCCTCGACCATAGCAGCGGAAGTCACCAAGTCTGGAGCTGCCCATGAATCATCAGCCTCCACGGACCAGTCATCACGGGTCATTGCTTCAAAGGCTACCCATGAATCATCAGCCTCGACCATAGCAGCGGAGGTCACCAAGTCTGGGGCTGCCCATGAATCATCAACCTCCACGGACCAGTCATCACGGGTCATTGCTTCAAAGGCTGCCCATGAATCATCAGCCTCCACGGACCAGTCATCACGGGTCATTGCTTCAAAGGCTGCCCATGAATCATCAGCCTCCACGGACCAGTCATCACGGGTCATTGCTTCAAAGGCTGCCCATGAATCATCAGCCTCGACCATAGCAGCGGAGGTCACCAAGTCTGGGGCTGCCCATGAAACATCAGCCTCCACGGACCAGTCATCATGGGTTGTCACTTCAAAGGCTGCCCATGCATCAGCCTCGACCATAGCAGCGGAGGTCACCAAGTTTGGGGCTGCCCATGAAACATCAGCCTCCACGGACCAGTCATCATGGGTCGTCACTTCAAAGGCTGCCCATGCATCAGCCTCATCGGTCCTGGCCACTCCGTCAGTGGCCGCACGCGGTGCAGGGCTCACCGCCCGGACGGGCTCGCCACACCGCCTCCCGTTGCACCGGAGACTGGTGAAGACGGGCCCGTCATCACAGAAGAGAGAGAAGTGGAGGCCGCTGATGTTGTCCAGCAGCCAGGCCAGTGGGATGGAAGAGGTGAAGACTGGCTTCCTAAGCGAGGCGCATTGCACCCTGACGGCCGCGTTGCCGTCTTTCTTGCACAGCTTCGCCAAGGGCACACGCAGCTCACCCTCGGCGTGGCAGCCTTGAATCCCTGCGACGCAAGACCATCCTTCCACGGGGAGCTTGACGGAGGCGACCGTACGCCTCCTCTTCAGGCAGCAGGTGGAGTCCTTGCACGAGAGCTTGATGGAGTCCACCAGGGAGGAGCCTCGCTCCAGGGTTACCCACACGTTGAATTTCTGTCGAGATGCAGAGTTTCCCATCGTTGCTTCGATGTGATATAAAAAATATCCGTATATCGAGGAAATCGGTGTTAGGTAATAAAAGGAGGTGCTATGTCCATGAAGACCGACTGGCCTCCAGCAAATTCTTTCTGCTGTAATCTTGCCTAGTCGGCTAAGTAGTGCAGTTCACGCGTCGGATGGCGGGTAACAGGGCTGCAGCAACACGCTTCTTCATGTTGTTTAATAATAATTAACAAAATAAAGGAAAATTCAAATTGTCGAGAGAGAGAGAGAGAGAGAGAGAGAGAGAGAGAGAGAGAGAGAGAGAGAGAGAGAGAGAGAGAGAGAGAGAGAGAGAGAGAGAGAGAGTAACAAAGAGGAAGAAGGGAACCACAGTAACAAATAAAAGTAAGGAGACCGCAGTGCAAGTGGGAATAGGGATTATCGGTAGGTGGCAAAACGACCATCTCAGGGCGCCTCCAAGCACACACACACACACACACACACACACACACACACACACACACACACACGCAGCCACATCTATGTGGTGGAGACTAGTCGTGATGAGGACAGTAGGTGTTTGGTGGTGGTGTTGGTGGTGGTGGTGGTATACTTAGGGAAAGGTCGTAAATTGCTGAACAGGTTTCCCCAGCGGCAAGAGTGGCCTGCCAATGGGAAGATGTTGAAATTTGTGCAGAAGTGTCCTGCGGCTAAAACAAAAGCTGTGGAATGTGTTTGGACAAAGTTAACGAAGGAGATAAGCGTGCGAGATACAATATTGTGACGTGCGTGTGTGTGTGTGTGTGTGTGTGTGTGTGTGTGTGTGAGAGAGAGAGAGAGAGAGAGAGAGAGAGAGAGAGAGAGAGAGAGAGAGAGAGAGAGAGAGAGAGAGAGAGAGAGAGAGAGAGAGAGAGAGAGAGAGAGAGAGAGAGAGAGAGAGAGAGAGAGAGAGAGAGAGAGAGAGAGAGAGAGAGAGAGAGAGAGAGAGAGAGAGAGAGAGAACAACGCAATATACTCTTCCGCAAAAACCTGATCCATCCGATAGAGCCTTCACCTGCCGCCCGGCGTCCTAATTGTTACACTCGCCGAGGACCGCCGCGCTGATTGGTGATCTTATAAGTGCGCCGCAGCCACCAAAGGAATTGAACGTTTTGACCGTAGAAAATTCAAAACTACCGCTCCTCAGCTGACTTTATCGGCAATTGGCTTTTTTCTCCCCCAATGGCTGGCTCTCACTTCCCTTACGCGTCCTGTCAAGAGGGCACTTTTCTCGCCTAGTTGTTCACTGTTACTCTGATGCGTTACGTAACATGGCTCTAAGGAAAGTGTCTGCTGCACTGCACAGGTGTACGTTCAATAAATGGGCACCTGGGGAAACGTGGAGATTATAAATTGTGGTGCCTCGCACATGACACCGGACCTGTACCCGGGCAGCACCCGCCACGTGCTCTTTGGCCAGCGAGAGAGAGACGAGCACCGACGCCACGCGCAGCTGTAGCATGTGACTCCACCTGTACCTGTTATTTCTCTGCCGAACAGTTATAATTACGGCCGTCAGCAGATCGCTGGCCGAGGCCTCCTGTCACGTGCCACTTCTTAAACGCAACATCAGCACGCGCCGGAGGGGGAAATGCAAGATTCAAGAGGTGGTAATTGTTATGTATATAACTAAACAGCTGACACCACTCTCTCTCTCTCTCTCTCTCTCTCTCTCTCTCTCTCTCTCCTTGATTGTTATGCAGTTTTCGTTTGAATTTTTCTATAAAACAATAACCCACGCACACATAGCTATCACAGACTAATTTGAAAACTTATTTAAGAGAGTATTTATAACCTTTATTAGTTTTAATATAAAGTATAAATTATTATATTAGCTCAGTATGGAAACGATTACAACATGGCGGCGCCCGGCCTGGTGGGCCTGGCAGCTCGTGTGGCTCTGCTCCTCTCGTCCCTTGCCCCACGCCCCGCGATGCGTAGGCTTGTCTCTACACGGCCTCGGGCACTCAGGGACAGGTGTCCAAACAGATCCTAGACTCGCCAATATGGTTCAAGTTTATGGTGTTGATAAAATATATATTAAGATGTCATTCTTGACATTTTTCTACTGGAGAACTTTGTTTGGATTGAGATTTCGCTGCCTGTTAGCGCAGATTTATAAGATGGGAATTCTGGTAATGATGTGGAAAAAGGCGTTCATCACCGCTGCATTCTGGTAGCCTGGCAGATTATGACTATTTTTGTCAACAGCACATATAAAATAACTAACTGACTAGGTAAATATAATCTTATGATCATGCAAGAAGATAAATTATAAAAAATTGCAAAATTGTCAAGTGGGTGTATATATATGTCTATAAATATTCATATAATATAAATATATATATATATATATATATATATATATATATATATATATATATATATATATATATATATATATATATATATATATAAATATATATATATATATATATATATATATATATATGAAGGAGGGAGGGGAAGGTGAGAATCCTGAAAACAGAGGGTGATGTGGAGATAAACAAGGACCAAGTACTGATGGTGATAATGATAGTAACGACTACGATGATAATGTGGGCAAGGATGATGATGGTGATGACAGTGGCAGCGGTGGTGGCATCATGGAGCGATGGCAATGATAAGGTGACTAAGATCGGCCAGGGGAGGAGTGTGGTGGGAGGTTATCGAGCTGGAGACTGTGCTCGGTATCATAAGACACTTTCGCTTCTCACATCAGCTATTTCTAAAGGTCAAAGATGGGTCCTTCGGGTTCTAATGAGTGTTTCTTCAGGTTCATGGTGCAGAAGAAGGGTCAAACTAACACCAGGGTCATAAAACTACTACTGGAAATGCCCACACCTGCTACGAAACCCTTATAAAATATGCGTACTTGGGTGACGAGGTGTCTTATAATACGACCCATGTTATAGTTCTTCGGAGATGGTGGGAATGGTGTGCGGAGCTCATTGAAATACTGAATAATTATTTCATCTGACGCAAGAATAACTAGCAATGAGGCACGAAATCTTCCCACTCAGGTGTTGCTCCGGCGATTTTTTTTACAGATATGGAGACAGTTCAAGGGCGTGAAAAAAAATAAAACAATAATGAAAAAAGAAGCCCGCCACTTACTGCTCCCGAGTAGAGTACATAGGAGGGGCCAAAAAGTTGTACAAGTCACTCCACGACATTCAACTCTCCCTTTCCGCTGCTCCCAATTTTCTTCCTTATTTTTTTTCCGTCCTCCGCTCCCAGACTCGAGGATCGTATGTAGTTTTCGCACTCATCTTAATTAATATATGTAGATTTATTAATGTGTAGTACCCGTATCCGCTTACAGAATATAATAGGTAGCAGGTGGCAGTGAGGTGATCTGTCAACTAGAAACCGTGTGACTGGCACCTCTGATAAGCTCAAGAATAATAATATGAAAATAAAACGAATTCGCCCAGCAGTCCACCCGCCTCTCCCAAACCCCATGTCGCACTCAGGCTCCGAGCATTATCGGACACGTGATTCTTTACAATGCCCTTCCCTAGACATTTACCATAACATTTACCTTACAATTACCTCACAGTACCCTTACATTTCCTACGGTCAGACGAGGCAAACACAAGTCCGTGCTGACATAATACTACATAGCATACATTGTTTTGCGACGCGAAATTGTCTCTCTCGCCTCCAATAAGCTCGCCTAGGCCTTATGGACAGCTGTTGCCATCCAAGTTAGCCCAGACGTGCCCTTTGACCTCTGGTTGTGCGTGGGACGGCTGCATCAAACCCGGGTGTTGATGCGGCGAGGACAAAGTTGTTAAAGTAATACCGCTGCTCACCCGTGGGTATCGAGACGGTTCATCGGGATATCCGTGTGTGTGTGTGTGTGTGTGTGTGTGTGTGTGTGTGTGTGTGTGTGTGTGTGCTGATGTACAGATAGATGCATAGAAAATAACATAATATATAACATAAGAGAAATATATCATGATGATAAGGGGGGGGGGGTACTCTAGGAGTTTGTTGAAAGGAGCTGCCGTATCATCGCTAACCTTTCCTGTAGTCCTCGCGCCGCTAGAGTGGACGTAGTAATGCCAGCAGCGTGGCGGCCTTTGGCGTTTGTTTGGGATCCAAGTACTCAAAGAACAAGCGCAAGACTGTGGCAGAATCTGGTTTGGACTCCTTCCCAGTAAATAGGTGAGTGAATGTTTTACAAGGATGAAATTTAACTAAGCACAGGTGTTTTGTCTGCCTAACTGTCCCTGTCATTTATACCTATTGTGTGGCTCACTCGTATCGTTGTCACTCTTTTGATTTGTATGCATTTCCTATATTTTCTCATTTCGTCGTCTCATATAATTCATAACATTATTTTTTATATGATTAGGTAATCGCTGAAGTTATCGATGATAGTGATTATTTATTAACTGGCAAGTACTCGTACCTCAGGAATCTGTACCTTCTCCCCAGCGTGGCTTCTCATACAATCGTCATAATACAAGGGAAAGGGATGAAAAACGAGCTACACTCGTCATCTTCAGGATAGTTCGGTAATTAGTCACGTGGTGGCTGCCGTGATGGAAGGGAAAGGGAAACACGGCGGGTAACTTTTCAGAGATTTCAACTCCACAAAGAAATTATCGAAAAACCAAAGTTTGCAATAATGCTAGAATCGATGACGGGAAAAAAAAGTTAAAGAATTCCTTTTGTCATTTTTTCATCTTTTCGTTTGCAAAAGAGTTGTAATTACCCGGGAGAAATTGTGAATTACGTAGACCTGTGGATACTAAATGGACTTGTTGGAATGGGTTGGGTAACTTATTCCTGGTAAGATAAAGGTGAGGTCCCGCACGAGCATATACAAAAGGGTGAATCGCGCCACCCGCGTGTGGAGTAGGATACCTATTCCTTTATCGCCAGTATTCTCCTCAGTCATGGTTAACCTTGTAGTCACTGTAGGCCTCGGGGCTGGCCAGGTATGAATGAGATCGTTACTTGGTCACCAGCCGGGTAGACATTTGCGCCCCTTTACGTTACGCATGGAGTATGCATCTCACGTGTGGAGGGGCTCCACTCACACAGCTCTCTTGGACAGAGTGGAGTCTAACGGCCATAGTGTTAGTCTTCCCCATTCCCTTTCCGTCCCCATCCCCATACGCGGGACTGGGGTATGGACAAGCCGCCCCGTCACCTTCCCATCCCCGGGACAGATATGAGGCACCAATCCGCACGTCATAATAATGTTGGCAGCACTTTCAAATCAATAATTACAGAAAACGAGATAAATAATGCATTTTTTACACAACATTGTATTCATATACATTATATCTCATAAAACAAAACAATAGCGTTGTTGATCTACAAGTAAATAACAAGTAACGCGGGTAAGTTAATTTATGAGACAGGTTGGTATCCATGACTCGTCACACACCTGGACAGCCACACCGGGGTTGCCAGGTCGTGTCATTTATGGCATTTTTGTCTTAAATCAAGGTGGTGGCCAAGAAATACCCTTTTTTATGGTATATGTTAAGTATTCCCATAATAATGCCATATTTAGTTATCAATCTGCCGTCTTTTGCCATTCTTGGGGACAATTATAAATGAATTTTCAGGAATAACTTTACGTTTACAATCAAATGGAAACACCACAGACTTTACAAACTAAAAAATATATATCAACTTTAGCGAAGTTTGCGACATAATATCAGTCATACAAATATTCTGATACTTTTCAATATATGTCCTTCTATAATAACAAATAGAACACTATTTACTCGTGAAATATACGAAGGAAAAGCCGAAGATGTCCTGCTCTCTACCCCGCGGAGTCAACACTTTTCCCACCCCATCCGCACCCTCACGGGGTAGCGTAAAGCAACCCCAACCACATGGGGACGCTTTACACTACGGTCTGTGGCCACGGGTAAGGGATGGGGATGGGATGGGAATGGCGAAGTCTAACACTATGGCCGTAAGGCTCTTCGTATCATCAGCTCCCTTCCTCTTACTTACAGTCTTCTACCTCTTAAATTCCGCCGCCATGTTGCATCTCTTTCTATCTTTTATCGATATTTCCATGCTGACTGCTCTTCTGAACTTACTAACTGCATGCCTCCCCCCCTCCCGCGGCCCCGATTCACACGAAACGAAACAAATTCAGTGAAGGGAGTATTGTTATAACATGGGTAAACTATGAGTGAATATTGTTGTTCTTGAGAAAACTAGTTGGTCCATCTATCCCTGGTACAGTTTCCACGTTTAAGTTTAGACTCAAGACAAGACTTTATATGCATCTTGAGTTGTTCGAGTGAAGTAAATAGTTCGGGTGAGAGGCTGACTTTATGAATATTAAGACCATGATGCTACTTTCTTTTCCTGTTTATTTGGTTTTGAGGACGGGTGCATATATGTGTGTGTGTGTGTGTGTGTGTGTGTGTGTGTGTGTGTGTGTGTGTGTGTGTGTGTGTGTGTGTGTGTGTTTAGGCGAATAAAAAAAATAATGAGATTGACTGCTGATCTGTCCGTGCAGGCCGTGTTCACATGAGCAACCTGAAATCAACGTGCAGGCTGTGAGTAGTGGAATCTAATTGTGATATTACCGTGCTAAATACAGCCATTATGTCGGTAAATTTATGGTGAACTATTCCTTATAGAGTTTAAGTTTTCTCATAGTCTTGAATCCATCTCACCTTTTTTAACAGACCAAAGGCCCAATATATGTATAGTTCAGTTGCCGCCTGGATTGTATTACCTTGTAGCGTGCTGCCGTTGTTGGTTGGCGTCTTCCCTCGTCTCTATGAATGTGTACCTGCTTATATTTCTTCTCCTTTGTTTTCTTATTTCTGCAACACATCGATTTCTTTAGGCATTCTTAGCCATTTCAAACCCAAGCGTGTTACCTACCCGTGTCTCTTCAGCCACGACCCCCGGCATCAGGCGTCGCGATGTGTTGCTCAACTCGTTGCATGAGCTCGATTCCGTGCAGTGTTGCCATCCGGAGAGTAATTCAGTTTCATTTCTTCGTTTGTATGGAAATTTAGCAACTTCAGAAATTTTGAACAAAACGTAGGGTAATTAGGAGTTGTGGGTAGGAGTCAAACTTACTATAGAACAGAAGATAATTTATTTAGTATAAGAATGATATTTTTGCACAAAACCCTAAAACATACATTTTTCATTGTTACCATAAATAGTCATATACATAAAACAGTACTGCCTATCATAGTGAGATTTTTTTCCTGAGTCGTCGTAGGTAATGAAGAAAAAATAGGTCAATTTCAGGACTTTGTAGGGCCGAGTAGTCTTTAGGAGTTGGCAACACTGGACAACACATCGCGAGACTTGATGCTGAGCGTAAATAGGACTTAAGAACGTAAACTTTTCTCTGCTTTGTTTTTTGAGGAGTGGGGGTTGGGGGGAGGGTAGCAGGATCCTTTTCTCTGCAACACTACGACTTGTCTCACAGAATTGTAGAAAGCTCTTGCCATTGCTCAAAGATCTTACTCACATACACGGATATTCGATTCAAGATATCCTAGACGAGTCTAAGGCAGAAAAGAATTAAGAAAAGATACAGATGGTACGCGTCAGAGTGGCACTGATCAAATCTGAGTAAATACGAGTCGACGGCTGAGCTGCCTCACTAAGCCCTTGCTATTGTGCGTGAAATTGTTCCTGTCATCCTGATGCTTAGTGAAGCGGAAGAAGACATGAAAAGAATATTTATTACATGATTTATCATATATATATATATATATATATATATATATATATATATATATATATATATATATATATATATATATATATATATATATATATATATATATATATATATATATATATATATATATATATATATAAACTCTGCTATCTTAAACTTCTTTAATAAGTTGGTTACGTTTCGGAACGAACATGTTCCATCATCAGACCTAAAAGCAAGAACATAGTGTCACATACAGCGTAAGATAAAAGTACAATAAGATTAATCTACGGTAAAAACAATCCAATGTCATAAGAAAAGATAAAATATAAAATTTCCACGCCATATTGTTTACTTTCCAATAGAGTACAGAGGCCCCCAAAGCCTGCAGTTAAGAAACAAACTCCTCAAGGTCATCCGATCCTGTTACCCACAAATTACTCTCAGAGTTATATTTAAAATGAACAAGACCATACAGTCATTCTTCCACACTAAGGATAAAACACCTTTACAACTAGAGTCTTCTGTAATTTACAAATACACGTGTGACAGCTGCCAGGCGTCATATATAGGTAAAACAGAGAGACATCTAAAAACACGAATACACGAACACTTCGGAACCTCAGCCAGAACGGGCAAACGAATCATCAACCCATCCCACAGCGCTATAAGAGAGCACGCTCACACACACGACCACCCACTCAACAGGAACTCCTTCACTGTCCTGGACAGAGCTCAGTTCAGAGGTGACTTAGCCATCATGGAGACGCTACACACACACCTCAACAAACCCACCATTGGAGACAACTCCACATCAGTGGAGCTACTGTGTTTTTAACTTGAGGTATTATTATCTGCATTTTAACCTTTTTCTTTGTTTCTTTTACTTGTTTTTCTTCAACCCACGGTTTTATTTATTGCTGTTTTGAATCTATTGTTTTATATTGTTTTATAGCATCTGTCTACTTCACTTGTCTTGTTTGTTTTGTTTGGATACTTTTACGCTCCCCTTTAGTGTTCAATTTTAATCCGCTTGATTTTTACTAGTTTTACTGTTAAAACCTCGTTTTTGTGTACACTCTCACCTTATATTTTATATTTTATCTTTTCTTATGACATTGGATTGTTTTTACCGTAGATTAATCTTATTGTACTTTTATCTTACGCTGTATGTGACACTATGTTCTTGCTTTTAGGTCTGATGATGGAACATGTTCGTTCCGAAACGTAACCAACTTATTAAAGAAGTTTAAGATAGCAGAGATGTTTCTGCCAGCCCTGGTACTCCTCTTCATTATAAGACTGCGCTTTCCAAGCAGACTTCCTCTATCAAGTATATATATATATATATATATATATATATATATATATATATATATATATATATATATATATATAAAATATATATATATATATATATATATATATATATATATATATATATATATATATATATATATTCGCTGCATGGAAAAAAGAGAGAAAAATCACGAGATAAAACTAATGAAGTTGTTGTAACCCGCTAGCGGGCTCTAAAGGGAGATAACACACTGCTTGCACTTGCGACAATTGACTTAAGATTCTGGTACTTTAAGAGTATTTAAAGGAGTTCGTAAGTTGGGGTGATGAAATGGTGTCGCTTTTCTTATATTTATTTTAATCTACCTTAATACTATTTTAACACTACAAAGAGGCAAAAATATTGTTAAAACCAGCGACTGGCTTAACGAGACTCAATGAGTCTTCAGGCTTTCTCTCACGGCTGGTTACTGACGTCAGTACTTGTATAACACTGAGAAGTTATTCTCAACAATACGAAAATTAACTGTTACAGAATTATAATCACTTATTTCCTAAATATTCCTAAACAGAACTACTAACACAATGGATACGCTTTCCTCTACGGTACCACTTCACTCCGTACTCACGGTAATAAAGATGAGTGCTCTGTCCATGTTGTCTACGGAGGACAACTAAGTGTACAGAGAGCGAGCAGAGTGCTGGCTGATCTGAGGTCTCTCCTGCAAAAATGGGTTTTTGGGCATGACATACATACATACATCACGAGGGTAATGTGTGAGTCTTACATCAAACTTATATAACAATCTTCCTAGCCGGCTGGTCTATAAGGTTGGTTCACGCGCCTGACTTTTACAATATTATGAGCTAGGGTTAGCACCGGTTGATTTTATATACATGGAACGTAGGGGTGAGTATCGTAGGAACATCCTTATGGTGTGTAGCTTCATGGTTAATGGATTCTAATCCTTAGAATGAGAAGGGTGGCTGTCAAGTGGGAGGTGGCGCACCCGAGCAGCTCGGTTTACGTGACCCTTGACCCGTCGATGGAGTCAATGGATGTCCCGTTGCTCGTGTGTTGACTGCTGGTAGATAAGCGGCGAGTTTTAGGGACACCCTGGCGCCTCGTCTGTATGTTCTCCGGGCTCCGTGCTGTGTTCAGTGTTCTTCAGTGTTCTTCAGTGTTTTTGTAAGGGGAATGTTTAGCGTTCTATACCACTGTCGCCCTCGGTAGATATTGTGGTGGATAATGGTGATACTGCAGCTAGCGTAGTGAGTGGTAAATAGTCCGCGGGGCACCACAAAGTTCTTATCTACTCCCAGCATACCATAAAAAAAATGGCGTTCATAATTTATGGTGACAAACTTTATTTTCTGACACGTAATTCAGTCTTGTATTATTAGCAGACAACGTTACAGCTTACAGGCAGATGCTAATAGAAATAACACGACACAGAGACCGTACACTGAGTCTGTGTGGCGGATGTATCTGTATTGCAATGTTCAGGAACACAAAAATATGTAAATATACGTAATATAGAGCGAGTGTATGCTGATTGTGTATGTGTTTGTGCCGCAGAGTGCAAGATGGTGATCAGCGAGGGCTCGGACGTGGTGCTCACCGCCAGCTCGTACAAGCCGTTGCGCCGCAGCAAACACTCGCCTGCGCCAGAACGGCCTGGGCCGACCATCAGGACCCACCGGGAAGAAGCCTTGGACCGACCATCAGGATCCACCGGGAAGAAGCCTACCGGTGCAATAGGCCACCAAAAAAAAAAAAAAAAATCCTGCCAACCAAAGGGCTCAACTCCCACCGAGCCTGGTGTGCCCGCAGGAAGGACGGTGAGACACACACACACACACACACACACACACACACACACACACACACACACACACACACACACACACACACAGTAGTTAGCGCACTCGGCTTACAACTAAGATGTCCGGGGGCAGTCGCCTCTCATCTGTATCCCTTGTCTACCCAGCAGTAAATGGGTCCCAGGTGTCAGTTGGGGGCTGTGTCCCGCCTCTCGGGTATGTATAGGCGTGATGTGAAGCTTCACCCGCACGCAAAGATCCGTCACTATACAACTCCAAGCACTTTCGGGGAGGGTACTGCCTGGCGATGGCATGGTCTAGCACTTGATCAGACCATGGTGAATAACACACTTTTCTACTTACTACCATTTTCACTGATCACTGCATTTTTTCAGAGGTCATTTAAATTGTTTATTATGAGATAGTTATCACACTGCAATTTCAGCATGATGAGTCACCACATAGTTACCAAGAGCACCGCCTTAAACTCCTTCCTGCAGAGCACCAGTGGCTGCAGTGGGACTTGGGGCCGCCGCACCTAGTGACCGGGGTGGTGACGCGCAGCCGCAGGGACACGGGGCGCAACCACTGGGTCAAGGCCTACACCCTCACTTACTCCAACGACTCCAAGGTCTGGCTCACCAACAAAGACGACAACCACCTCGATACTAAGGTGAGGCAGATAGAGCTTCCTGTATTGATGGTAGGCAGTGGTGTGTCGTGCTGGTGGAAGGACTGAGGGTGTGGCCTGCTCTGTGTTGGCTTGGGGAGGGGATGCTGTGTGTTGTGACTGAGCTTGGGTGTGTTGCAACGCTTCACTTACGCACACATAGTGGTGGTAGGCAGTGGTGTGTGTTTAGGCTTGTGGAGGGACTGTCGGAGTGCGTCTCGGCGCTGCGTAACGAGTGAAGGATGTGGGCTGTTCTGTCTTGACTTTGGGGAGAGGTGCTGTGTGCTGTGCCTGAGCCTGGGTGTGCTGCAACGCTTTACTAACGCCCTCAAACTAATGGTAGGCAGTGGTGTGTGTTTAGGCTAATAGAGGAAGTGTGGCCTTGGGCTATGTTACTTGTAGCTGTGATGTGCTTGCCCGGTGGAGGAGCGCTGCGGCTGAGCGAGGGTTTGCCGCCATGCATGACTAACACTTTCATCGTCATAAGCTGTGGAGGGACGGGCGTTAGTATACAGCATCGTAGCTTCTATCTACAGCGTCTAATAGCATCCACTTTTTTGCCATGGGGCCTTTCCTTGTCATCGTATGAGGACAGTGATGAACATCCGGTGTCGTACAGAGCGCCGGATAAAGACATTAATTCTTCCGAGATGTTTTAACTTGTTGCGCCTTAAAAATAAAAGTAAGGAGAAAAAGTACAACGTAATTTTATCGTTGGAGTCATTTACTCGCCTAGGGCTTCATAACGTTAATTAGTGCCTAGATCATTACATATCATCAATGTATAAAATCCAAGGTTTCTGTGTATTCATCTTGTAAATAAGTCATAGTAAGTTCTCCTCTTGCTTAATATTCTTCGAGTTCTCCTTTGATTAGGTCATAAGGTTGTTAGAGTAAGCCATCATTTGACTGCACTAATCACAAACGCGTCATCAGCATCATCTCTTCGAAGCCTGACCCAACACTCGGCAGGAATAAAGATAAATAATAACATTAATAATAGCGGTCAGCCCTCCCCAAGCCCTGACACTTTTCTTTTAAATTATCTGCGAAACTTTCACGTTTAGAAATAACTTTTGCGAGGCAGTCTTTACGAGCAAACCTGTTTAGATTTACTGTACCGGTTTGTAACGCGGGCAGCTGTGGGCATCGAGGGGGAACCCTTGGCCTTGTGGCGACGACGGCAAGGTTTCGCGGCGGACGCAGACGGCTGCGACCTGGGGAACCTGGTGTTGTGTTGACCTGTTGTTTGCTTGCTTTTCCTTAAATTCAGGTTATTGTCTGTCGTGTTAATTAGTAGACACAGTATTCTTCGTTGAAAAATGCGTTATTACGGTCACCGCAGTGGTAGTGGCAGTAGTATAACAGGACTTGAAGGGTTAACGTAGTAAAGGTTTGTATTTTTGGTCACGCTGCTGGTGGGGTTACTTGCCTTGATTATTCTAACGCATAACTAGGAATATATATATATATATATATATATATATATATATATATATATATATATAGAGAGAGAGAGAGAGAGAGAGAGAGAGAGAGAGAGAGAGAGAGAGAGAGAGAGAGAGAGAGAGAGAGAGAGAGAGAGAGAGAGAGAGAGAGAGAGAGAGAGAGAGAGAGAGAGAGAGAGAGAGAGAGAGATATTGATCGATCTTAATGCTGTCGCTAGCACTCACGTCCTTCGATCCCTTCCTAAGGCAGCTGCCTCCATGAAGATGGCGGGGTGAAGGAGAAGCTTGGAATAGATCGGTCCGCCTCGCTCGCACCTTGTGATTAGCTGAGTAAATACCGCCACGCAGGCGCACGATGCAGCACCCATACAGTGGCTGTGCACGTGTGGGACATGACTCCACGGGCCGCACCCTTGCTTCGGATCCACGTCAGCCAGCAATTGTATTTAATTATTAATTTCTCAAAGTAATCATGTTAGCCAATGTCTCCATCCATACCTAACAAGTACCGAACTGGCTCTCACTTGCTCTTTCATTTCCACACACATTTTCTTGGGGCACGCACGTAAGTTAACTTTACTGATAGATATAAAAGTAAATGTTAGTTATTATTTCTCCTGACACATGGTCAGAGTTTTTGGTGTGCAACTAAAAGCGAAGCCAATGGTGATAAATAAAAGAAAAATATACTGCGAAACACAGGCAGCGTGCTGGAAACCCATCGCAGGCCGTCACTCTCACTTTGCTGAGCTCACATCAAGCTGTGGTGATGTAATGTGTATATTATAATGTACATGTGTATGTATGACTGTACGTGTGGCGACACCCGGTCGGTGTCGCACAACAGGATGTCTAACAACACGTCGTGCTTTTGGCCGTGGGAAGCTGTGATGAACTGACACTAGGATCAGTAAATGATGACTTTCATCAACAGTCATCAACCGGAACCCACACCCTTCCGGACGAACTACAAGCAAATACAACGGGCGAACAACGCGGAGAAGAGAGAGAAGACGGGTGACGAGCAGGCGAGCGGTGCTCTGCCGCCCCGCGCCCTGCAGCGGTGTGGCTGTCTCTGATTTCGTGCGTCTCGCTCACGTAAACTGTAAACCTTATGTAGTACAACCGTTAATATAGTTAAAATACATTTGGTATTTGTATTAACCTGAGAGAGAGAACTAACGTGAACTAAAGTGAACTTATAACGGCTACCGCTCGGCCACACATCACATAACTAAAAGGCTATTGTGTTGTCTCAACCACTTCAGTCAACTGGAGAACGCAGGCAACGGGACACCGGACCTGACGTGAGATAGCAGTTTGCGCCTTAAACTTAAACGTAACACTTTACATTAACCACGTTAAAAATAACGCTAAAAGCTATTAACATAAATGGTGGCAGCAGTGGTTACGAACTACTCCAAATTGTTATATCTCTCTCTTTCAAACGTACTTCAGTGACAGTGTGTGGGGGCAGTGAACGGTATCGGACACAGCAAGCAAACGCTGACCTCAGCGCGCGGCTTTTCCTGCCCCAGTGAGTGAGTCAGCACACAGCCGCACCCGAGAGCACACCCCGCCCCGCCCCGCACCTCCACACAGCCCGCGCGCCCCGCCTTGCACCTCCACACAACCAAGTTTCCTTGGAGGTTTCCAGGCATTTGTTTCTTCCTACGACACAACTCGTCGTAGGTGCGCACTTATCTTCGCCAGGCAACTCGGACCTTTGAGGGTGACTGGTGGGCGTATATTGTCTGCCCGCCGCCCCTCCCACCACCGCTACCAGACGGGGGACGGCAGACCCTGCCACCCCTGCAGCCCTGCCCTTGCCACCGGCGAGGGGAAGGACGCGAGCGTGCTGAGTAGTGGGGCATCGAGTTGCTGTCTTCGAAGTTTTTAACACATTATAGCTGACACTCATTGATACGGTTTCAGTAATTACACCACTTGTAACATGATTTCAGGTGCATTACTATTATTATGTTCACGTGTTTAGGCGTGAGGGGCCATATCTAATCTATTAGATTTTTCAGCTGTTGATTTTTCTGGCGTGTGGTTGTTTAATATTTTTCTTGAGTAACATTATTACGCATTTTATGTATAATCATTCATTTTCTTTTCTCCTTTCTTTTGTGTGTTTTATTGCACAGTGGAGACGTTTTGTCTTGCTAAGCCTCACTCATTATTCTTTTTCCTCTTTTATTATGCATTTTAAAATCATCGGGGAGGAGTGAGCACATACTTAGCGGTGAATGATTATTACTTTACTTTCTTGCAGCAATATTTATTTTTTTATTTTTCCATTTTACTCCTCATTTTACTAGTAACTCTTTTAATGGCATTGAAACCTGACCTGAAGTTACAAGCTCTCACTGAGGACTAGGAGTGGGTAAAGGAAAATGAACAGTCCCGTCAAGGATAACGGGAACTGTTCTCATGTAAGGAGTGTAGCAGTCTTCAAAGGGTGCTTGCTCCTCATACGCTGCATGTGCAACCAAGAGGTATTTACTTACCTTACTAATCCCACAATGGCTTCTGCCCCTAATCACCCACTAACAGCAACAGCAGTTAGGCCTTTCGCAGGGTAGCAAGGGAGGCAGATTATTCGGCCAGGGACTTCTTGTTTCAAAGTGAGATTGTCATGGACATTTCATTCGTGTCAAATCCGGGAGATATATATCTCTCAGCCGCTCGAAGGTCAATCCCGGGAACGGGAACGACGGCCCTCATAAACAGGAGCGCGTTCACTGGACGGAAGGATTATGATGCGCTTCGGTCACTTTTTCTTGAAACATTGGGGAAGATGGGCAACACAGCCTCGTAAAGGGTATAAAATTTTGCTGTGGACACTGTGCAAACGAGTGGCCTTTTTAATAGGCCAGTGGACGCCTATAGGCTATCTACTGATTTGATCTCGTGTTTTAAACAAGGAAACTAGACAGATGGAGAAACCATTACTGTAGCTAATGCTAGATTATTACTAGAGTTCCTTGTGTACATGATTGCCCTTAAAGTTCCTCTTCGAAGGAGTGCAGTATCCCTTGACTACAGCCCCACTGGCAACCTACGCGGTTTTGCCAGCCAACTTTTATGGCCCTTAAAGTAATTTTGGGTCCTTTTTGAAGCTTCTTTTGCCGTCGACACGTTCGTCGGGGAGGGGGGCCTTCGCGACCCTCTGACCTAAACCTTTTTGGGTGTCACCAGCGGTAATAAAAAATTCCTTGGTGTGTTCTTTTACCAGTGGTTTAGGCAGAAATAGTCAGATAAGTAGGTGGTTGGAAATTTGAGCTTTACGATTTTTTTTTTTTTTTTTTTTTTCACAGAATGGTGCATAGTGATCGTCTCCAAAGACTAGCGCCGGCTTGAGGTTCATCCTGACGCTGCTTTGTGTATCTTTCCCCCACACGACTATAACCTGCATCCTCGCATCTACTAATTTATGTTTGGTTCCTAAGCTTTTGCCTGCATCTTTTTCATGCGAGAAGGGGAGTGCTTGAGTAATACTTTTCACTCTAACCCACTATTTTCTTTTACTGCTGAGTTGATGCAAGGCAGTCAGTCTTCTTAATTTAATTGGAGCCGTAATAACCGAGGGTGTAGACTAACATAGGGATAGGTACAATTTAACCTTGAACCTCATGTGCTTCTGCTTAAAACATACTTTTTCTCTGCACTGACAGACTTAACTTAACTGGAGCAGATGCTGTCCCTAACTTTTATCGTAACCAGCGTGTGAATATCTGTAAACTTTGGAGGTAAGCAGACAAGTCTTACTTACCCTTACTTGACATACCACTGTTACCCGTTACGGGAGTTATTTTTGGCGTCAAAGATGTCAGTCATCCACGTTCGTTACGATCGCGGGATAGGTGGAAATTTGTCTTTTTCATTTGATGTTTATTAATGCTGGAATTACTTTAATCAATTATGCTGGAATTATATATTTCAGTGAGATTTGTTACAACAGTGATTTCACAACTTGGTGACAGGATTTTCTTTTATATTACTGTAGACCTGAAAAACGGAGTATTAGGAGTTAGTGGTGCTGACTGCCGATGTTTCTAAGGTTCTCCAGACTTGTCCTTGTTATCACATTGTAACTATTAGGAGACTCTCCGGATAACATTACCTCTTTTCACACAACCTTATCTATTGTTGTAAACCCCACCTGTCTCGAAGGCGTGCCGAGGGTAACGACACTGGCAATTAATTGTCACGCAACGGATGAGTGTTTCTCTGCGACAGTTTTGTGACCAGGTGTGACTCGAAGGTTCAGTGTGAAGCAGATCTTCTTCAAGGATTGTTCCTTTTCTTTTACTATTCCAAATAGCTCCATTACCATGTATCCTAATGACAGTTTAGTCAATTTAATTTTACTAGGATGTATCATGTAAATAATTTTTCGAGCTATTATTTTGTTTTCTCGGAATAGTACTGAGCTTCCATGTCCACGACTCTTGCCAAGTTTACCTCGCCCTGTATGTACTTTGCCCATTTCTTGTTACTTCCATGATTATTTTTAATTGTCATTGGCATTTCCCGCCTTGCTGTATCGTTAGGCGGGCTCTGACTTATATATATATATATATATATATATATATATATATATATATATATATATATATATATATATATATATATATATATATATATATATATATATATATATATATATATATATATTTTTTAATGCAATAACAGGACCTCGTTTAACTAGTACACATTGTGCGACTGTAACATGGGTAGGTACACTGCTTTTAAAGGTCGGGTGAGTCGCGAGGTCGCGACTTTTAGAGAACCGAGCGATGTAATGTGTATATTATAATGTACATGTGTATGTATGACTGTACGTGTGGCGACACCCGGTCGGTGTCGCACAACAGGATGTCTAACAACACGTCGTGCTTTTGGCCGTGGGAAGCTGTGATGAACTGACACTAGGATCAGTAAATGATGACTTTCATCAACAGTCATCAACCGGAACCCACACCCTTCCGGACGAACTACAAGCAAATACAACGGGCGAACAACGCGAAGAGAGAGAAGACGGGTGACGAGCAGGCGAGCGGTGCTCTGCCGCCCCGCGCCCTGCAGCGGTGTGGCTGTCTCTGATTTCGTGCGTCTCGCTCACGTAAACTGTAAACCTTATGTAGTACAACCGTTAATATAGTTAAAATACATTTGGTATTTGTATTAACCTGAGAGAGAGAACTAACGTGAACTAAAGTGAACTTATAACGGCTACCGCTCGGCCACACATCACATAACTAAAAGGCTATTGTGTTGTCTCAACCACTTCAATCAACTGGAGAACGCAGGCAACGGGACACCGGACCTGACGTGAGATAGCAGTTTGCGCCTTAAACTTAAACGTAACACTTTACATTAACCACGTTAAAAATAACGCTAAAAGCTATTAACAGTAATCCTCCTTTTGGAAGCGTGGGAACGTGTGGCCAAGACCTGAGCTAAAAATCTAGGTGATAGTAATGATCATGTTAACTATATTTGCCTTGATGTATTCTACATTCTGGAGTTCACAGATTATTCTTACGTAGCCCCCTATACGTATGTCTGAGATTCAAATTTTACGGGAGCTGCTGAGCGTGTCTGTCGGGAGCTTATATTGATGAGGCTGATGCCACTCTTACTGAGGAGGGGAGCGTGAAATCGAGTTAATGCGTTTCAGATGATCTCATCAGCTTGGGTGTGGCTTAAGTAGCTTGAGAGTAAGTTCTTGCCAGCCCGACCCAGGTGTTTTTTCTCACCAAGGCTCATCGAGGTAATCAGGTTATCCTTTGCGCCTGCCTGCACTCATGATCAACAATGGCTCCGGCGGCACCACTAGCATCACCATCATCGCTATCATCGTCACCATCATTATCACGACAGCCATCCCCTGCACCATCAGATAACTCTTCAGAAACCTCAAGTTATGCTAAATATGCACTGTAATATTACTTTATGGAAGATGAGAATTTGAAACACTTTACGCCAAGAAAATGAGCCGCCAAAGGTCCCCGACGTGGTGATGAGCAGCTCGTAATGGACGGAGGCGGCACAGACTCACCCCACCAGGGCCGTCGCGCGGGGAGGGAGCGGGATCAGCAGGAGGGGGCGGGGCGGGGCGGGGCGGCCAGAAAATGAAGTTCAATACATTAACTTTTTTTCATGCATAATCAACGCTCAGACAAATTAACAGCTAGGGTGGTGGCGATAAAACCAGCGATAATGACAGGGCGGCGGTGGTGGTGCCTGTGGGTTGTTCCTTAATCACCGTCATCACCAAGCAGATTCTTGAGCCACCGGAACACCACCACAATGGAGGCAGCAGTGTTGGCTAGAACTTCCATTAGCATTGGGATCTTGAACAAGTAGCGCGCCCTGCGAGTCATGTGCTCAGTATGTGCCTTCCCTCTGTGCCGGTGTAGGAGGCCCAGCTCACTCCCCGGGTTGAAATCACTCTAGAGTAATCTGGACCTAGGATGATATCACTCTAGAGTGATATCATCCTAGGTTCAGATCACTCTAGGATGAAATCACTCTAGAGTAGTCTGGACCTAGGTTGAAATCACTCTAGAGTAATCTGGACCTAGGATGATATCACTCTAGAGTGATATCATCCTAGGTTCAGATCACTCAAGGATGAAATCACTCTAGAGTGAGCTGGAACTAGGTTCAGATCACTCCCCGGGTTGAAATCACTCTAGAGTAATCTGGACCTAGGATGATATCACTCTAGAGTGATATCATCCTAGGTTCAGATCACTCTAGGATGAAATCACTCTAGAGTGAGCTGGAACTAGGTTCAGATCACTCCCCGGGTTGAAATCACTCTAGAGTAGTCTGGACCTAGGTTGAAATCACTCAAGAGTAATCTGGACCTTGGATGAAATCACTTTAGAGGTAAGTTAAATCAAATTCGCTAAACCCTGTTGCCTTATTCTTGCTTGTGATGAAAGCAAAGACCACATCAGGCAAAACCTGCGGCCATTGACCTTTCAGCCCTCCTAACACCTTCAGCAGGGACGACTGTATTGTCCGGTTGTTTCACTCTACTAAACCGTTGGCTTGGGGATGATATGCACTGGTGATTCGTTGCACCGCATCCAGAAGACCATGCAGCTCCCTCGACACATTGTTTACAAAATCACGACCCTGGTCATTGATTTGGATAGCTGGAACGCCATGGCGACATACGGTCTCATAGATGAAGACATATACACTTCTGGCAGTCTTGTCCTTCTGCGGTTCTGCTTCAATCTATTTGGTGAAGTAGATCACCATAATCGCCATACAGACATAGCCCTCCTCTGATGGTGTCAAGGAGCATATGTCTATACCAACTTGTTTCCATTGCTTTGCGGGAATAGGTACAGGGTGAAGGTCCGATGAATTCGTCTGGAGCCTAGTACTGGCCTTCTGACAACGATCACGTTTTGCTGGGTATTTCTTCACATCAGCTGCAACACCAGACCACCAAAATCTCTAAATTAATTTACTGGCATAAGTAGAATGCCCTTGCTTATATTGACTGAAAAATGTTGTGAATGACTGAACCACTGAACTTGCAGTATGTGTGTGTGTGTGTGTGTGTGTGTGTGTGTGTGTGTGTGTGTGTGTGTGTGTAATCCACTGTAATACTTTTTTTCAGTTAACTTACCCGTCCATAATTTTGGCCAATGTCTTATCCCTCCCGATGTGGCCTCCAAGAGCTTTTGACTGTGTGGAGTTACCGCTGGAGAACAGTGTCCATGTGTCTTGAGGGTACTGGTAACTTGACACATGGACACTGTTCTCCTTCTTTCAACTTCTTCTAATTAGAATGACTCAGGTGGACAACTGAAATGAAAAGTTTGGGTCATGATGACATTTGATCATTCTCTTAGAAATATGTTGGTTTTTTTAATTACTTCTCGTTTCATATTCATTGAATAATATAAAACTTACTCTTGGGTTAATTTCTTGATGCCTTATGCTTGTAAAACAGTTCTGCATTCTGTAAGACATACTTAGATGCCTTCCGACGGAAATTTGCCTTCTTTCCTTGATCACTCCTGCACCAGTCTGGATATTTACTCTCCATCAGTCTTAACTCTGCTTCCTTACGGGCAAGAGGTCTCTCAAATAGGCTGTTGATTTCAGTTTTTTTTTTTACCTTGCATTTTTTAAATGGAGTTTCGTGAAATACAAACATATTTGCTGTCAAGTAAATATCCAGATTGGTGATCATGGAAAGAAGTCAAACTTCCGTCGGAAGGCATCTAAGTATGTCTTGCAGAATGCAGAACTGTTTTACAAGCATAAGGCATCAAGAAATGACCCCAAAAGTAAGTTTTATATTCAATAAATATTATTATTATTATAATTATTATTATTATCATTATCATTATTATTACCATTATTGTTATTATTATTATTATTATTATTATTATTATTATTATTATTATTATTATTATTATTATTATTATTATTATTATTATTATTATTATTATTATTATTATTATTATTATTATTATTATTATTATTATTATTATTATTATTATTATTATTATTATTATTATTATTATTATTATTATTATCATTCTTTTGAAATCCATGAAAGGGCATCAGGGGAGAATCCAAATACTGATATAGACCCAAGCAGGGTCCTCCCACTTCGCAAATATGGATATGAAAAGGAAAAGATAAAATAAAAGAAAGGGAGTAAATACTTAGCAAGTTAACAGGAAGGTTTAACTTTTGTTTTAGATTGTATCAATAGCAATTTCTGAAACAATTGCATCTGAAAGTAGATTCCACACTTTAGTCAAACTGAGGATAAATGTTCGGGAAAATTGGTTGGTTGAGCAAAAAACTTGCTGAAAAGCATGCACATTGAAACGTAAATTATGACGTATTCGGCGAACAGGCTGAAATCGAGCAGGTAATGCACTATGAAGAGGATGTTCATTATTATTGACAATTCTGAAAAGCATGGTCAATGCACCAACGACTCGACGATGTATGCTAAAATTAGGCGGTATAAATTTTATTGAATTAAAAGAACGATCCAAAAGCTTTAAATGAGATGGAGCAGCTGACATCCAAACTGGACTACAATACTCAAAGAAAGGTAAAATGAAGGGGAAAAAAAAACTATTTAAAACATTCTTATCATCATTAGAAATGGCTCTGCATTTTCGCAACAAATCAATCTTCTGGGAAATTAGGAAAGAAGTTATCCTAATATGATTTTCAAAAGTCAATTTAGAATCTAAAGTTACCCAAAGAAGTTTTAATGAACTACAGGATGTATTTACTTGGTTGTTAATTATAATATTCGGATTAGGGGGATGGAGGGTCCTTGAACGACTAGAAAGGATAATATTGGTCTTGACTGGACGTAATTTCATACCCCAACGCTGGCATCAAGAAAAGATCAAATAAAGATCAGAGTTCAATTGTGTTGTTCCGTGATATATAAATGAAGGATCAGGAACATGACAAAATAAAAGAAGTGTCATCAGCATAAGCCATCAAATGGGAAGAAATCCCATGCCACATATCACTAGCATAAAAAATAAGAAGAGGCCCAAGAACATTGCCTTGGGGGACACCAGACGTGAAATGAGAGAAACTACTAAAATAGCCATCAATACCAACATGTTGGTGCCTGTCAGATAAAAAATCCAGAAAAAAAATGAACCATTAATATCCACAGACTTAAGTTTAAAAAGTAAAGCTTTATGACTAACTACATCAGATGCAGAAGAAAAATCCAGAGAAACAAGTCTAGTCTCCGACCCAGTATCCAGACAAGTCTGAACATGAAAAGAGAAGTAATTCAGTAAACCAACATATTTCTAAGAGAATGATCAAATGTCATCATTTTCATTTCCTTTTCATTTCGGTTATCCACCTGAGTCATTCCAGAGGAAGCTGAACCAAGGAGAATAGTGTCCATGTGTCATGAGGGTACTGGTAACTACACACAGTCAAAAGCTCTTGGAGGCCACATCGGCAGGGATAAGACATTGACCAAAATTATGGACAGGCAACACACACACACACACACACACACACACACACACACACACACACACACACACACACACACACACACACACACACACACACACACACGCACACACACTGCAGATTCAGTGGTTCAGTCATGGACGACATTTTTCAGTCAATATAAGCAAGTGTATTCTTCTAATGCCAGTAAATTAATTTACAGATTTTGGTGGCCCGGTGTTGCAGCTGATGTGAAGAAATACCCAGGAACATGTGATCGTTGTCAGAAGACTAGGCTCCAGAAGACTTCACTGGACCTGCATCCTGTACCTATTCCCGAAAAAAAACATGGAAACAAGTTGACATAGACATATGCTCCTTGACACCATCAGAGGAGGCTATGTCTGCATGGCGATTATGGTGAACTACTTCACCAAATGGATTGAAGCAAACCCGCGGAAGGACAAGACTACCAGAGGTGTAGATGTTTTCATCTTTGAGACCGTATGTCGCCATGGCGTTCCAGCTATCCAAATCAATGACCAGGGTCGTGAATTTGTGAACAATGTGTCGAGGGAGCTGCATGGTCTTTTGGGTGTGGGGCAACGAATCACCAGTGCATATCATCCCCAAGCCAACGGTTTAGTTGAGCGAAACATCCGTACAATACAGTCGTCCCTGCAGAAGGTGTTAGGAGGGCTAAAGTGTTAATGGCAGCAGGCTCTGCCTGGTGTGCTCTTTGCTTTCAACACAAGCAAGAATAAATGAACAGGGTGTAGCCCATTTTATTTGATGTATGGTCGCACTGCCGTGCTGCCTGCTGAAGTCCAAGCAATTCAGTGTGAAGATGCCTCATGTAAAGCTTCTAATTGTGATTTCGATGCATCATCCCTTGAAGAGCGCCTGCGGTCTGTTGCTGACCTTAAAGACGTTGTGTACCCGAAAGTTTCATCAAATATAGACCTTTCTCAAGCTCGTCAACGACAAGATTACAACAAGAGACAACACAACAAGGCTTCCTTTCAAATTGGTGATCATGTTCTTCTGTGTAATAGCAAGCGTGCAGAGAGGAAAGGAGGGAAAAGCGTTGACCCTTGGTCTGGTCCATATGACATCTACATGGAGGTGGGTAAGGGACTGTATCCATTGAAGAACCCTAAATCTTCTCAAGTCCTGAAGAAAAATTCAAATGCTTGCAATATGAAACATTACAGGGCTAGAGTTGATGATGCGGAAGGTAATGAAGATGTGGAAGTGATTGGAACACAGGAACAATATGAGCGTCTTTTCATCCCAAGTGACGGCGCTTGGAGAAAATCCATTGCCACTAAACTTGGCGTACCATTTCCTAAGGGAAGACTCCCCAGACGTAGACCCGGAATACTGTCAGATGAACCATCATCTGTTGACTCAGTTCTTGGGGATGGCAGCTGCCTGTTCCGAGCATTACCAAAGGAAATTACAGGAACTGAGAACCACCACAAGAAAAGTACACAGTGTGCTGGAAGTTCTCACAAATCAGCAATATAAGTCTCACTTCGAAAACTATTCAGGTCAGAAACACATGGAAGAATTCGTGAACAACAGTCGTATGAACGCTAATGCTGTGTGGGCAACAGATGCAGAGATTGTTGCAGCAGCTTCCCTGCTAAATACGCCCATTGTGATCCATACAGAAGACCAAGCAGGCGTAAGAAGATGGCTGTCATATGAACCACTGTGTGTGGCTCCACCATATACCTATCATCGGTGCCAAGTGTATCTAACCAACTATCAGGAACATTTTAATCGTGTTCTCAGTGTGTGAGTGTCTCAAAGGACTCTCAAGAATAGGAATTTGCAATGTGTTTGTATGCAGAGCAACGACATGTAATCTGTCAGATGCTTTTGTCTTTGCAATAAAATAGTCAAATTGCATCCCGTTTCATCATTTAAACTCCAGCAGACTTTCCATCATGGAGATTCTCTCTACAACTTATAATCAGCAAAGAAGTTACGTATATGGGGAGGTGGTTGCTGAACGGATAGCGTGACGGCCCAGCGTTCAGGAGGACGCGAGTTCAATCCCCGAACGGTGCCACCAAGCTGGGATTTTTCAGCCGCCGCCGAGTGGCTTAAAACTACCCACATGCTGTCCAGAAGACCACCTATCAACCCGGACTCTAGATTCTAGGATTAAAGATGAGCTCCGGGAGGGCAACATGAGCCAAAGCAGGATGGCGCCACTATAAACACTCGCCTGCGCCAGAACGGGCTGGGGCGACCATCAGGCCCCACCGGGAGGAAGCCTTGGACCGACGATCAGGAATCCAGGATCCACCGGGAAGAAGCCTACCGGCGCAATAGGCCAAGGCGTAAAAAAAAAGTACTGGTGTGTATATAACCAGTCACTTTTCCTAACATACGCATGAATATAGAATATGTTTCGGTATATAACCTTTTTTTATTATTTTGTTTGTAGGAAAAAAATATAAGGGAATGTTCTGAATCTGTAGGGGAGCAATTTGAACCTGGAGGGAGTGTAGTGAGCCTGATCAAGGGGAGTGATTTCAACTAAGGTTCATATCACTCTAGAGTGGTATTTGACGGCATTGCTTTGGACCTGCTACACCGGTCGAGAAACGCTGCACTAGAGTGATTTAAAAATGAGGAGTTATTTGAACTTATAAAGGGGTGTGCTGTGAAACTAAGGGGAATACTAATTTAAACCAAGGTTCATATCACTCTACATAATTAAATTGCATCTTATTTAATCATTTAATCCCAGCGAACTTTCCGTCATGGAGATTCTCAATATAACTTACAGTCAACAAAGAAGTTTCATATTATACAACCAGTCACTTTTCCTGACATCTGCATGAGAATACAATATGCTTTCGTATATAACTTTTTCATATATGAGACCGTATGTCGCCATGGCGTTCCAGCTATCCAAATCAATGACCAGGGTCGTGAATCTGTGAACAATGTGTCGAGGGAGCTGCATGGTCCTTTGGTCAGTCTCACGCTGACCTTCCTAAGGTTAAGACGTTGACTTTTTGCTCCGCTGCTGTGTGGTGCCCACTAGCCTTTTCCCTCTGCTGTTGTGGTGTGCTTTGAGGCGTTCTGTGCTTCTGGGAGCTTGCTGCTGTGCTAGAGGACTACACACTCAGGAGGATTACCACTACCTGCATACTCCGGAACGCTAGGTGTTCTAATTTAGTATTTACCTAGATAGATAGTGATCCAGAGTTACTTCTAGGACACGTGTATTGGCTTCCCACACCTAGACTAATTTCAACACTCTTTCACGCGAGCCCAGTGCTACATGGTTTTATATTGCTTTTGTGTTTTCTTTTCCTTCTACTATTATGATACTTTACTGTTTTGTGATAATAGGAACACGTGAATCAGGCGCGCCAAGCTACGTTAATTTCTAAGCCCACACAAAACACTAGATAATTCACCTTTCCACGCAAACCTAGTGAACACAGTTATTATCTTATTTAGGTATGTGATTTATCGGTATAATAATATAGGCACGTGTTTTGTCTTGGTAGGTAGAAAGACCCGTGCCTTTTTTCCTAGACACACCTTTTTTCCCAAGGGAGTTGACCTGACTGCGACCTGACAGCAGCTGCTGGTTTGTTATTGTTTTGTTTCGTTTTAGTAGGTAGAAAAAAGCGCGCCCTTTTTCCTTGATACACAGTTTTCCCCAGAGATTTGACCTGACGACCTCACCGCAGCTGCGGACTTTTGCTATTTTCGTCTTGCCTCGCCCATATTATCACCATGCCGTCTCCCCTCAAGCGCTGTTCCGGGTGTAGCTACGCATGGCCAAGCAGTACTTTCTTTCTAAGGACGTTTGTAGGTTTTGCGTTAAGACTCAGAAGGATGATCAGAGGATCATCGAGTTACAAAATAGGGTTACGACTCTCGCCGCCCAGGTAGACTTATTAGTTAGCACAACACCAACAAGCCCCGCCTCCTCCTCCTCCCCTTCCTCTTCCTTTTCCTCTACTTCCTCGTCTTCCTTCCCTTCTTTACCGGCTTTGGTATTCTCTTCTCCCACATAGTACCCCCTCCCATCCTCCTCCTCGACCGTTTCCACTCTCCCCTCTTCCCACCACACCTTCTCCTGTTCTTCCTTCTCCTCCTCCTCCTCCTCCTCCTCCTCCTCCTCCTCCTCTCCGCCTTCCTCTTCCGTCCCCCCTCTCCCCTCTTCCCACCCCCTCCTCCTCTTTCTCCTCCTCGCCCTCCGCCTCCTCGTTCGTCCCTCCCTCCCACACCTGTCCCTTACCTTTCCTTTCCCCCTCTTCCTCCTCTCTCCCCTCGTCCGTTCCTCCCTCCCCACCCCTCACCCTCCCTTTCTCCTCCTCCTCCTTCCTCTTCCTTCTCTCCTCCTCCTCCTCCTCCTCCTCCTCCTCCTCCTCCTCCTCCTCCCCACCCTACTCCTCCTCCCCAACATCCTCCTCTTCCTCTCCCTCTTCCTTCTCCTCCCCCTTCTCCTCCTCCTTTTCCACAATGTCTCCTCGTTCTTCACAGCAGATCCCTCCCCTCCCTTTCCGCTCTCCCCTCCCCCCTTCACCCACCTTCCCTTCTGGTCCTTCTCCTGGCCGCCGGGTGCTTCTCGTTGGTGATAGTCAGGTGCGTTATGCTGACAGGTATTTTTGCTCCAAGGATAAAAACAGGATGAGGATGTGTTTCCCAGGGGCAGGGGTGGGCCATATATCATACAGGATTGAGGCGTGTATGGCAAGCGAGGGATCGAACCCCATTTTCTTTCTCAGCTGTGGCGGAAACGACGTTTCCCGTGTGCCTAGCAAGGACCTTTTCGAGCGTTTTAGGGAATTGTTAGGTAGGGTACGAGACGCTGGGGGGTCGCCAGTAGTGTGTGGCGTCCTGCCAATGAGGAGCGTTCTTGATGGATGGCTGTCCAGGGCGATAGCAGTGAACAGCAGACTTGCTGAGCACTGCGAGCGCAATGGGTGGCTGTTCGTCGACAATTGGGAGCTCTTCTTCGGCAACGACGCCCTCTACGCCCGTGACTGGAAACACTTGACGTTCAAGGATGTTGAGGCTCTCTCAGACTCCCTTGAGCGAGCACTTAGTACCCTGAGGGATTTTTTAGTATAGACGAGGGGGGGAGGAGTAATGGGAG
>NW_026112072.1:185000-202500 GCF_024679095.1 Eriocheir sinensis
TCATCTTCCCATTTTCTTTCACATCATCTTCCCATCTTTCTCATCATCTTCCCATCTTCTTTTCCATCATCTTCCCATTTTCTTTTACAACTTCCCATTTCCTATCACATCTTCCCATCTTTTTTCACATCATCTTCCCATTTTCTTTTACATCTTCCCATTTTCTTTCACATCTTCCCATCTTCTTTTCCATAATCTTCCCATTTTCTTTTACATCTTCCCATTTTCTTTCACATCTTCCCATCTTCTTTTCCATAATCTTCCCATTTTCCTTTACATCTTCCCATTTTCTTTCCATCATCTTCCCATATTCTTTCACATCATCTTCCCATTTTCTTTTCCATCATCTTCCCACTTTCATTCACACTATCTTCCCATTTTCTTTCACATCATCTTCCCATTTTCTTTCACATCATCTTCCCATTTTCTTTCCCATCATCTTCCCATTTTCTTTCCCATCATCTTCCCATTTTCTTTCCCATCATCTTCCCATTTTCTTTCCCATCATCTTCCCATTTTCTTTCCCATCATCTGCCCGTTTTCATCCACACCATCTCCCCATTTTCTTTCCCATCATCTTCCCATTTTCTTTCACACCATCTTCCCATTTTCTTTCCCATCACCTTCCCATTATCATTCACACCATCTCCCCATTTTCTTTCCCATCATCTTCCCATTTTCTTTCCCATCATCTTCCCATTTTCTTTCACACCATCTCCCCATTTTCTTTCACATCTTCCCATTTTCTTTCACATCTTATCATCTTTTTTTCCATCATCTTCCCATTTTTATTTCACACCATCTTCCCATCTTCTTTTCCATCATATTCCCATTTTCTTTCACATCTTCCCATTTTCTTTCACATCTTCCCATTTTCTTTCACATCATCTTCCCATTTTCTTTCACATCTTCCCATTTTCTTTCACATCTTCCCATTTTCTTTCACACCATCTCCCCATTTTCTTTTCTATCATCTTCCCATTTTCTTTCACACCATCATCCCATCTTCTTTCACACCATCTTCCCATTTTCTTTTACATCATCCTCCCATTTTCTTTCACATCATCTTCCCATTTTCTTTCACATCTTCCCATTTTCTTTTCCATCATCTTCCCATTTTCTTTCACACCATCTTCCCATCTTCTTTCACACCATCTTCCCATCTTCTTTCACATCATCTTCCCATTTTCTTTCACATCATCTTCCCATTTTCTTTCACATCATCCTCCCATTTTCTTTCATACCATCTCCCCATTTTCTTTCCCTTTATCTTCCCATCTTCTTTCACATCATCCTCCCATTTTCTTTCACACCATCTTCCTATCTTCTAATCCCATACTCCCTTCCTACACCTGCCCTTCCCGTCCCTCCTCGGCCTTTCCCTCCCTCTCTCCTTCCTTCTGTTCCTTCCTCTTCTCTCCCTCCTTCCTTCCTTTCCTCCCTTCCCTTTCTCCATCTCTCTTTCATCTCCCTTCCTCTTCTCTTCCTCCTTCCTCCCTTTCCTTATCTTCCTGTATTCTCTTGACAGATTTTAGTCTTGTTTTTCTTTCTCTCTTTCCCTTCCTTTCCCTTCATCTTCCAACTGTTCATTGTTCTCTAGACTTAAATTCTCTTACTTTGTGTAAGTCTTGTTTATTCAGTGTTTTCATTTCTCTCTATTTCGTCCACTCTCTCTCTCTCTCTCTCTCTCTCTCTCTCTCTCTCTCTCTCTCTCTCTCTCTCTCTCTCTCTCTCTCTCTCTCTCTCTCTCTCTCTCTCTCTCTCTCTCTCTCTCTCTCTCTCTCTCTCTCTCTCTCTCTCTCTCTTTCCATTTTTTATATGTCCGTAAGTGTTCTGTTATAATCCGTAACTGCACTTTAACCACCCTCGCCAGTATTCCTTCTCTCTAAGTATAATCGGTTTTGTCTTTTATTATTTTCACCATTTTTCCTATCTCTATCTTTTTTTATTTTTTTTCTTCCTCTTTCTGCTGATAAACTGTTCTATATTTCACTCTAATTTATCTTTTTTTATTCTATTACTCCATCGTTTTTTTCATTTAAGTTTTTGGTGTTTTTTGCGAGTTCCATTTTTTTCATTATACTGTTAAGCTTTTCTACTTTTCACTCTAATTTCCTTTTTTCTATTTCTCTATCTGTGTTTCCCTTCAAATGCGTAGTTTTTGTGTTGTTTTTATTCTTGATCAACGGATAATTATTTCCATTTCTTCACTCTACTAAAAGCCTCTTCTATGTTTTACTAATTTATCTTTTTTTATATCCCTCTATCTCTTCCCTTCCAGTCTCGTATTTTTTGTTGTTTCGTTTATTTTGTTATTCGATCTACGGCTAATTACATCCATTTTTTTTCATTCAACTAAAAAGCCTCTTCGTTTTTTTACTCATATATACCTTTTTTTCTTCTATCCCTCTCTCACTTTTTTCATCAGATGCGTAGGTGTTGTTTTATTCCTAATTATTTCCTTTTTTTCATCCTACTAAAAGCCTCTTCGATTTTTTATTCATATTTATCTTTTTTTCTTCTAGCCCACTATCACTTTTTTTCCTTCAGATGCGCAGTTGTTATTTTGTTCCTATTTTGTTACTCGACCGACGGATAATTATTTCCATTTTTTTTCATTCTACTAAAAGCCTCTTCTATTTTTTACTACTCTATCTTTTTTTTCTATCCTTCTATCTCTTTTTCTCTTCAGATGCGTAATTTTGGTTGTTGTTCTGTTCCTATTTTGTTACTCGATCAAAAGGTTATCAATTCTATATTTTCATTTCACTAAAAGCCTCTTCGATTTTTTACTCATATTTACCTTTTTTTCTTCAGTCCCACTATCACTTTTTTTTTCAGATGCGCAGTTTTTTTATTCCTAATTATTTCCATTTTTTTCGCTCTACTAAAAGCCTCTTCGATTTTTTTACTCATATTTACCTTGTTTTCTTCTATCCCACTATTACTTTTTTTCTTCAGATGCGCAGTTTTTTGTTGTCGTTTTGTTGCTATTTCGTTACTATCTCTGTGCGTAACGAATTCGTCCCTTTCTCTTTCTACTACGTAATAACCGGTTCTGTCTTTCACTAATCTGACCTTTCTTCTCTATGTCATTCTTTTCCCTTTGGTCCCCACGTTTTAGTTTACTTTTAGTTTACCAATTGTGTTATTCTTTGTATAATTGATTTCACTGTTCACTACTTTTTCCTTTTGTTTCTATATGGATATCTTATATCTTCTGCGCAGTTTGTATTTTGCCGATTCTGTTACTTTACGGATAATCGGTTTCACTTTTCACTAATGTATCCTTCTACCTATCTTTCTTTTCACTAACTTAACTTTTTTATATACATCTTTCTTTTCCTTTAGATGATCAGGTTTTATTTTGCCATTTCTGTCACTCTAAGTTAAATCGGTTCTGTTTTTTCACTACTTTAACCTTTCTTACATAGCTTCCCTCTGTATCTTCTGAGCAGGATGCATATTGCTTATTGTGTTACTCTACGGATTCTCGGTTCCACGTTTCACTAATCTAACCTTTTCATCATTTCTTTTCCTTTTGATGCGCAGGCTGTATTTTGACGATTCTGCTTACTCTACGGGTTCTACTTTTCAGAAACTTAACTTTTTCTATCTCTTTTCTATCTCTTCTACCTCTACTTTTTTTTTTTTACATCTAAATGCACAGGTTGTATTTTGCCATTTATGTTACTTTGGATATTCGGTTAGACTTCTCATTAATCTTACCTTATTTTCTGTATCTTTCTTTTATATTATTTTCTTCTAATAATCGGTTCCATTTTCCACTAATCTAACCTTTTTCCTATATCTATCTTATATATCTTCTGCGCAGGTTGTATTTTGCCTATTTTATTTACTCTACGAATAGTCGGTTCCAGTTCTCACTAATATAGCTTTCTACCTGTCTTTCTTTTCACTAAATTAACCTTTCTTTACATATCTTTCATTTTCCATGGGTGATCTGTTTTTTTTTTTTTGCACATATATCTCTACGGACAATCAGTCCCTCCCTCACTTCTTCTTTTTCTCCTCTCTCTCTCTCTCTCTCTCTCTCTCTCTCTCTCTCTCTCTCTCTCTCTCTCTCTCTCTCTCTCTCTCAAACTCTATCTCTCACTCTCTCACTCACACTCTCTCTCTCTCACTCTCTCTCTCTCTCTCTCTCTCTCTCTCTCTCTCTCTCTCTCTCTCTCTCTCTCTCTCTCTCTCTCTCTCTCTCTCTCTCTCTCTCTCTCTCTCTCTCTCTCTCTCTCTCTCTCCCCCCCCTCAGGTGCGCCGTTCCCACCACTCTCGGCTACAAACCAGTCATGCTTCTTGAGGACAGCGACTTCCCGACCACAACTACCATCGCCTCCCACCTCCTTACCACCACTATCCCCACTACGACAACCACCACTACCACCACCACTACCACTAGCATCTCTGCGACTCTGGACATCATCACGGACACACACAACAGCAGTGAGGAGAGTAACGCTACGATGAGGATGACGGAAGAGAGTAATTCTATAATGGATGATGAGGATGATGCAGCCCTGACCAGCGCCCCACGTCACGAACCCCCGCCAGTCAACGCTTCAGTGAGTTACGTGGACGAGGAGACAGCGGCCACGACAGACATCCACCCACAGACAACACCAGAGGGACACAGCACCACCCCGACGGCTGTATCATCCTCCCAAAGGGCACCCACGCCCTCTCCACGCCAACCCACGCCTACAACGACTCCCACGAACGCCCCCACGCCCACCACGCTGCCATACTGGATCATACACAACCGCATGCCGCCCTTTGACCACCATGCCACCGTGCACCCCCCAGCGGCCCCACGGGGTAGCGCAAAGCCTCGCCTGGGGGTGGCACTGCACGGTGAGACGGTCCGGGAGAAGGCGACCCTCAAGGCACACAAGCCACGCAGAATAAATCGTAATAAAGTCACAGAGAAGAAGCGCCACGCATCAAGACCCTCCGCGCGGCCCTCCAGCATCCTGGAGCACACCAAGGACCTCTGGGTGTTCCGCGGCGCTAGCAACCACGGCCTGAGTCCCGGCCAGCCGCTAACTCTCGGTCGTCTCAGCCGCGGCCACGTCAACGACTGGGCGGTGGTGGGCGCGGGCGTTGTGGCCTCTTCAGTGGGCGTGGCCTTGCTGGTGTGTGGGTCTCTCCTTGCCCGAGGGCGTAGCAAAACCAGGCCCATGTGGGAGGCGTCCTCGTACTGGCGTGAGGGAGCGGACGAGGACGTGGTGATGGCGGTGGGCGGCAGCAGCGAGGAGGACGAGGGGACGCTTACGGATTCCGAGGGGACCGTGGGCGTGGTGACGGACACCCACCGCGGCCTCAACAACCGCCTCTACCTCCTGCTGCAGAGGGACACGGCCACCGGTATCACCCCAGACACGCTGCCAGTCCCCCGCTCACCCTCCCCGACTGACCCCACCACGTCTCCCGCCTGGCACTGACCCCCCGGCCCGCCCCTCACCGCCCCGCCCCTCCCACGCCCTTAAGGAGAGGAAGGGAGTCAGTTTCCTGCCTCGGCTCCTCCCTCGCCGCTAACTGGCATTAAGGATTCCGCTCGCCTCGACACGGGACTGTACTTTGGGAGCCCGCCGCGCCGACCCTCACCTGGACTTATTTCTCTCTCCCCTTTCCTTCCCCTCTCCCTCTCTCTCCCTGTCCGCCGCGGGGTGCCACGCGGACGCAGCAACAAGGCAGCAGCATCACCGTGCGTGCGTGTGTGTGTGCGTGCGCCGGGACACCAGTGATTCATAGTATTAAAGCGTTTATGTTTATGTTAGTCAGATGTCTTGGTGCCATTAATCGTTTTGGGGTCTCGAGGCTCAAAGTGATGAAGACGAAGCAGCTCGGGATAAAAGATAAAACCCAACCCTAAGCCTCCCACGCCTCTCATACAGTAAAAGGGACTCCATAAGCTCATCCAAGACGCTAAACATAGGCCTTGTACAGAGCCTTGCCCATGTGTTAGAGGGAAGAAAGAGCAGAAAGAAATATAGAAAGAAAGATAAAACCCAACCCTAAGCCTCCCACGCCTCTCATACAGTAAAAGGGACACCGTAAGCTCACGCAAGAGTCCTGTAAAAGTAAAACAGTAAATATAAACCATTCCGAGAGCCTTGTCGATGTGTTAGCGGGAAGAAAGAGAAAAAAGAAAGAAAGAAAAACCCCAATCCTACGCCTCCAACGATCCCCATGACACTAAATGAGACTCCGTAAGCTCATCCAATAATCTAGTAAGCATAAGCCTTGCCGATAGCCTTGCCTATGTTGGTCACTGCCCCGCCCTCTCTTCCTGGCGATGGTCCGTCTCTCCGAGGTGTTGCCGCGAGGGAATAAGACAGTGCGTGGCCGTTAGCGGTGTTAATGAAGAGTGACGTGAGGGAGCTAGGGTGTGGGTGTGTGGGTGTGTGCCTACGTAGCTAGCTGGTCCTGTTAGGCCTGGTCGCTGCTAGGGATGTGATGGAGTGGGGAAAAGAGCAAAGAGTGAAAAATTATGAAAGAATGAGAAAGGAAGAGTAAAGAATAAGAAATAAGGAAAAATAAGAAAGAGTAAAGAGTAAAACATAAATAGAATTAGTGTGACGGAGTGGGGAAAAGATTAAAGAGTGAGAAATTATGAGAGAGATGAGAAAGGTGGAGTAAAGAATAAGAAATAAGGAAAAATAAGAAAGGGTAAAGAGTAAAACAAAAGTAGAATAAGTGTGATGGAGTGGGGAAAAGATTAAAGAGTGAGAAGTTATGAGAGAATGAGAAAGGAGGAGTAAAGAATAAGAAATAAGGAAAAATAGGAAGGAGTAAAGAACAAAACAAAACTAAGAAAAGTGTAAGGAGTTAGACAAGTAAGAAAGAATTAGACCAAAAAGTATAGAGTGAACGAGGAGGATTATTCCCCTGTGCCAATTTGTACGCAGTAGGGAATGTGTGTAAAACTAGGGTGAGGGTTACTTGTGCCAATTTGTACGCGGTAAGGAAGGTATTAATAGGATGGTCAGTATTATGTGTGCCAATTTGTACGCGATGAGAAGGGTATAGGATCAGTATTACGAGTGCCAATTTGTACGCTAAGAATGGTGCAGAAAGAGGGTCAGCATAACTTGTACCAATATGTACGCAGTATATGAATATAATGTATGTTTAACAAGGGTGAGGATAACGTGTGCCAATTTTTACGCAATAAGGAAGGTATATGATCAGTATTACGTGTGCCAATTTGTACGCGGTAAGAAAAATGTTAAACAAGGATGAGTATTTTGTGTGCCAATTTGTACGCGATAAGGAAGGTATAGGATCAGTATTGTGTGTGCCAATTTGTACGCGATAAGGAAGGTATAGGATCAGTATTGTGTGTGCCAATTTGTACGCGATAAGGAAGGTATAGGATCAGTATTGTGTGCGCCAATTTGTACGCGATAAGGAAGGTATAGGATCAGTATTATGTGTGCCAATTTGTACGCGATAAGGAAGGTATAGGATCAGTATTGTGTGTGCCAATTTGTACGCGATAAGGAAGATATAGGATCAGTATTGTGTGTGCCAATTTGTACGCGATAAGGAAGGTATAGGATCAGTATTGTGTGCGCCAATTTGTACGCGATAGAAAGAAATAGAGAACGAGGGCGATGTCTACCCCGAGCGAAACTCTCCAGCAGAACACAAGGAGGCAATTTACCTGTCAATTTACCTGCAGCGCTAAGTGTCAGGTGAAGCCAACAGGTGTGAGATGCTCGATATGAGATAGCCGCCGCCAAGCAGTTCTATGGGAAGATGCCTACCGGCGCAATAGGCAACAACGTAAAAAAAATAAAAAAAAACTCCTGAGGCTGCTGGGAAACTAAACCGACGAGACCTCTGCAAGCTCGTGAGACAGAGCTAAGAGGAACTGTGAAACAAGTGGAAGGGAAGAAAGATAAGGGACGAAGAACAATGAAACAAATTAAGGCGAGGAATAGAGGTGACACTCCTAAGACTGCAGGAAAACTTAACGGAAGAAATCTCCACAAGCACGTGAGACAGCTAAGAGGAACGGTGAAACAAGTGGAAGGGAGGTTTGTGTAAGAGGAAAGATAAAGGACGAAGAACAATGAAACAAAATGAAACCTAAACCCGAGGCCTCAGGAGGGATGAGATACGAGGAACAGTGAAAGAAATGCAAGTGAGGTTTCTATAAGAGAAAGAAAACCTAAAACCAAGGCCTCACGAAGCTAGGCAAACACCAAAACAAAGTGAGCTCTCTACAACAGGACTAAAAACCAAAAAGCCAAGGCCTCACGGAGCTACGAGGAACAGCATAACGAAGTGAGCTCTCTATAACAGGACTAAAAACCAAACACCAAGGGCTGACGAGGCTAGACAAACAGCATAACGAGGTGAGCTCTCTACAGTAGGACTAAAAACAAGAAAACCAAGGCCTCACGGAGCTACGAGGAACAGTGAAGCCGAAAGAAGTGAAGTTTTTACATACAAGGAGAAGAAAAACTAATACCGAGTCCTCTGAAAGTAAAGAAAAGCAAGAGAAGCGATATGTCTTATGTGAAACGAGGTGTGTTGTTTATACGAGAGGAAGAAAAACTAGAAAAAACTACAACCCGAGGCCTCTGTAAGCTATAAGCAAAATAATCGCTATCTCTTCCTAGTAAAATATAGATTCTAAAGACAAAGGAAGTAAAGAGAAACAAAAGAAACAATGGGTATATCTTCCTAGTAAGAGATAAACTATGAAGACCTTTGTACAGCCTAACCCATAGATAACTCTTTGTAGACAGAACAGGCAATACCCAACCCGGATCTTTGTACTGTAAGATATCGTATTATACAGTATAGTAGGAACCTTTGTACAGCAGGTGATAACAGTAGGTAGGCAGACCTTTATAAGCGGCAGAGAGGAAATAAAGAGATGTTACAGAGGAATATATAAAAGTTTGAAGTCTTTGTATAGAGGATAATGATGATTTTTAATGGAACAAAATAGAAGAAGCATTTAAGAAGCATATAAGAAGCATTTGAAGGGGAATTTTAGGACAACAAACAGAAGGAAAATAAAAAGATGACTGGAATATATAAACGATAGAAGGCTTTGTATAGAGGATAATGATAATTTTTAATGGAACCAAAGATAGGATAAGCGTATAGCAAATATGTGTAATGGAATATTTGGAAGAAAAACAAAAGGAATTTTTTTTTTACAACAAAGGAGACAGCTCAAGGGCACACACAAAAAGAAAACAATAAAAAAAAAGGCCCGCTACTCGCTGCTCCCAAAAAAGAATCAAAAGAGGTGGTCGAAAGAAAGGTCAATTTCGGTAGGAGAGGTGTCCCGATACCCTCCTTTTGAAAGAGTTCAAGTCGTAGGCAGGAGGAAATACAGATGAAGGAAGATTTTACCAGAGTTTACCAGCGTGAGGGATGAAAGAGTGAAGATGCTGGTTTCTCTTGCATAAGGGGTTTGGACAGTATAGGGATGAGCATGAGTAGAAAGTCGTGTGCAGCGGGGCCGTGGGAGGGAGGGAGGCATGCAGTTGGCAAGGTCAGAAGAGCAGTCAGCGTGGAAATATCGATAGAAAATAGAAAGAGAGGCAACATCGCGGCGGAATTTAAGAGGTAGAAGACTATCAGTAGGAGGAGGAGAGCTGATGAGACGAAGAGCCTTAGACTCCACTCTGTAAAGATGTAAGTGTAATATATAAACGATGGAAGTCTTTGTATAGAGGACATGACGATTTTTAGTGGAACCAAATATAGGATAAGCGTTCAAGAAGCATTTGTAAGGGAATATTTAGACGAGAAACTAAAGGAAAATAAAAAAAAGAAAGGTGGAATATATAAACGATGGAAGGCATTGTATAGAGAATATGAAGATTTTATATGGAGCAATATATAGGATAGGAATTTAAGAAGCATTTGTAAGGTAGTATTTAGACGAGAAACTAAAGGGAAAAAAAAGAAAGCTGGAATATATAAACGATGGAAGTCTTTGTATAGAGAATATGAAGATTTTATATGGAACAAAATACAGAATAGGAATTTAAGAAGTATTTGTAGGGGAAATGATAGGACGAGAAATAGAAGAAAAACAAGAAGATAAGTGAAATATATAAACGATGGAAGGCTTTGTACAGAGAATATGAAGATTTTTAATGGAACAAAATATAGAATAAGGATATAGGAAGCATTTGTAAGGGAATTTTGTGTCGATAAACAAAAGGAAAATAAAAAGATGACTGGATTATATAAACGATGGAAGTCTTTGAATAGAGAATATGAAGATTTTATATGGAACAGAATAAAGGACAGGAACTTAAGAAGTATTTTTAGGGGAGTGATGGGACGAACAGAAGGATAACATAAATGGATAAAACGAGAATGGAGGTATAATACAAGCTCACACAGAATGAAAACTTAAAGAATGCGATAAGAAATAGATAATACGACATACTGAAGAAAAAAAATATAGAAAGATAAAATATATAATAGAAAGAATCGATAAAAACGGGGGTAAATTTAGAGGTGATACATACACACACGAAAATAAAAGTATAACATAAGCTCAAACGGAATGAAAACTTGAAGAACACGATAAGAAATAGATAATACGGTATAGATAACTTATACCGACTAAAATAATTAGTAAAAGCTAGGATAGGTAAACGGGAGGCCTTTGAAGGGAGGAAAAATAAAGAAACTGACGAAATATTTTTATCATTGGAGAAAAGAAGGAAAAAGAGGGTGAGGAGGCGTCTCTAAAAAGAAAAAAAACTAAGGGCCATATTCTGAAACATTACGGGGCTCGCCCACCCTGCCACACCTGACAGGGGATTCATAGAGGTTGTTGTGGGTTCTTCCATGAGTAGTTTTAAGAGCCTATTGATAGTTTGACAAGGCTTCTGCACCATGAAAGTGAAAAAGCACTCCTGAGAACCTAATCTCCTCTACGGACTTTGGAAATCGTTGCTGTGGAGCCGATAGCGTCTGGGAATACGAGCCTAACGCCCCTTTCACACGCGGACTCTTTGCAGCGCTGCACAGCATATTTGCCGCTGATGAATAATGGAGATGAATGGAGGCTTTCACACGCACTCACGACCACAAAAAGTAGCGCTACAAACATATTTGCGTGGTTGGCTTCGCTGCCGGTGGCGACCACAAAAAAGTAGCGCTGCTCGTCACGATACATGGCATTCAATGGGAGTTTTCACACGTAGCTGCAGCAGCGTCACTTTTTTAGCAGCGCGTGCGTGGCGCGATTGTAGCGCTGCTAACGCCCTACTCAATTTTAGTAGCGATGCTGAGAAGCGCCGCTAATTCGACACTCACCCCACAACACTTTCTAGAAAGATAAGCTGCGCTTCACAGCAGCGCTGCTAAAACTGAGTCGCGCGTGAGTAGCGCTGCTGCAGCGCTCAAAGTGTCCCGTGTGTAAGGGGCCAAACAACGTCGCTGTTTCCCTGACCTTTAAGACATAAGCTCCGAGTGACATGTGTATAAGAGCCTTGGAACCTCTTTGAACTGTATATAGATGACTTCGAACCCCCTTACTCGAGATGGTTGTTGTTGTTGTTAAAGATGTTTACTATTTGTCATCTCGGAGACCTTAATCTTCTTCAATACAAGGCGATTCCTGTCTTGAGTGTTGCAGGAATGAAGGAAGGAAAGGAAGGGGAAGTGTTGTGGAGGGAATATATGTGAGGACGGGAAGTGTTGTGGAGGGAATGTATGTGTGTTGTATGAGTCTTGAGTGTTGCAGGTAGGAAAAGAAAGTAAGAAAGGGTTGCAGTGTGTTGTGCGTGTGTATATTTGAGTGTTGAGTGTTGCAGGAAGAAAGGAAGGTAAGAAGTAGTTGAGGATGGAAGGAAAGAGTTAACGATGGAAGGAGGATGAAGGAAGTAAGGAAGGAAGAGAAAAAAAGTTGCAGTGTGCTGTGTGTATGTGTGTGTGTGTGTGTGTGTGTGTGTGTGTTTGTGTGTGTGTCTGTGTGTGTGTCTGTGTGTGTGTGTGTGTGTGTGTGTGTGTGTGTGTGTGTGTGTGTGTGTGTGTGTGTGTGTGTGTGTGTGTGTGTTGTCTGAGTCATTCCTCGTGTAGGTGTTGCGTGTCATGATGAAAAAAGAGATCTTGCAATGGAGTATAAGCGATGGAAGTCTTTGTATAGAGGATATGAGGATGACCAGGTGAGGAATAAGAAGAGAGAGAAGAAGAAAAAGAGAGAAGATGGTGACGAAAGATAAAGAATAAGAAGAGAGAAGAGAAAAGAAAAAGAGAAAAAGAGAGGAAAGTGAAGAATAAGAAAGACGTGAGGAGTGTGGAATGATGAGAAATGATGAAGAATGAGTCTGCTAAAAAAGCCAAAGATTATTACGTTATTATTATTGTAATTATTATTATAAGCATTATTATTACTATCTTCCTCTGTATTACTATTGTTACTATCTCTACTACTACAACTACTACTACTACTACTACTACTACTACTACTACTACTACTACTACTACTACTACTACTACTACTACTACTTCTACTACTACTACTACTACTACTACTACTACTACTACTACTACTACTACTACTACTACTACTACTACTACTACTACTACTACTACTACTACTACTACTACTACTACTACTACTACTACTACTACTACTATTACTACTACTACTACTACTACTACTACTACTACTACTACTACTACTACTACTACTTCTATTTTTTTTTCTACTACTACGGGCCTCCATCTATTAGAGTTGCGTTGTGAGCGGTGTATTATCTCATATCTTTTCACAAAGCAATTCATTGGCCCCACCCCGCCAATGACTGTGGCCGACAACCATCTTTATCTAATATAACAAACTTTACTTAAAATTTTATTTTTAATCTAACAGAGCTTGTGGTTGATACGACTATCAACCACCGTCGCCTCAAGGTCCAGGTCAGCAATGCTGGTGGTTTTGGGTGCAGGTGACCTGGTTCCTCTCAGGCAGACCAAGGCTGACCTCAGGAGGGAGAAGGATTTATTTCAAGGAGCGTAAGCAACAGAAGCCCCGACGTCTTCCTCAAACTATATTTAGCATTAGTTAGACCTCATCTTGACTATGCGGTTCAGTTCTGGTCACCCTACTATAGAATGGATATCAAAATGTTAGAATCGGTGCAGAGGAGTATGACTAAGATGATTCAGGGGTTGAGAAACTTGCCATACGAGGAAAGACTCAAACAGTTAAACTTGCATTCTCTAGAAAGGCGAAGGGTGCGTGGAGACATGATCGAGGTTTATAAATGGATGAAGGGCTTTAATAAGGGAGACATTCATAAGGTTTTGTTGGTAAGAGAACCGGGTAGGACACGAAGTAACGGGTTTAAACTGGATAAATTCAGATTCAACAGGGACATAGGCAAAAATTGGTTTACTAACAGGGTGGTGGATGAGTGGAATAGGCTTAGCAGTCATGTGGTGAGTGCCAATACAATTGTCACATTCAAAAATAGACTAGATAAATTCGTGGACAGCGATATTAGGTGGGGTTAGATACACGGGAGCTTAGGGTCAAAGGAGCTGCCTCGTACAGGCCTACCGGCCTCTTGCAGACTCCAGCGTTCTTATGTTCTTATGTACTACTACTACATAAATGATACCTCCACCCATGTTTATTTTCCCGACACATAATCATGGAGGGCTCCATAGTTTGGAGGTCATTAGCCCCAACTCTGTTCGCTAATGACTGTGGCATCCAACCATATCGCTAATACTACCTGACACTAAATCACATATCATCTATTACGTCTAGATCCCCCTTTCCTTCCCTACTCAAGTCACTCCCGACCCACCCTAATGTCACTCTCCACCACTGTGGCTTCATAGTCCATATTGGAGATGGTGGTGGCTTTTGGGCCAGAGTGTCTGGTGCCCCTGAGACATAGGATGGCCGACCTGAGCAGGGAGAACGAGAGGCGACACCTCATCCAGGCGACAACGTGGCTCCTTGGCTGTTGCTTCTTTTCTGAGATTAGTTCCGCGAGGCGTGCGTAGAAGCATTGGGCCCTGGGACCCATCCCGCCGGATGTGGTGAAGACGAGGGGGGTGAAGCTGCCCTGATCCACATGTTGGATTCTTTCACCGTATGCCCTTGTCTTCTCCTGCTCGTTCCTGTGGTGGGCGGCTTGCAGGGGCAGCTCACTACTACTACTACTACTACTACTACTACTACTTCTATTACTACTACTACTACTACTACTACTACTACTACTACTACTACTACTACTACTACTACTACTACTACTACTACTACTACTACTACTACTACTACTACTACTACTACTACTACTACTACTACTACTACTACTACTACTACTACTACTACTACTACTACTACTACTACTACTACTACTACTACTACTACTACTACTACTACTACTACTACTACTACTACTACTACTACTACTACTACTACTACTACTACTACTACTTCTATTACTACTACTACTACTACTACTACTTTTTTTTTTAACGGGCCTCCATCTATTAGAGTTGCGTTGTGAGCGGTATATTTTCTCATATCCTTTCACAAACCAATTCATTGGCCCCACCCCGCCAATGACTGTGGCCGACAACCATCTTTATTTAATATTACAAACTTTACTAAACATTTTATTTTTAAGCTAACAGAGCTTGTGGTTGATACGACTATCAACCACCGTCGCCTCAAAGTCCAGGTCAGCAATGCGGGTGGTTTTGGGTGCAGGTGACCTGGTTCCTCTCAGGCAGACCAAGGCTGACCTCAGGAGGGAGAAGGACAGCCTGCATCTCATCCAGGCGACCACACTGCTTCTTGGCTGTTGTTTCTTATCCGCCAGTGTTTCGGCGAGTCTTGCGTAGAAGCTCTGCGCCCTTGGTCCCATCCCTCCTGCCGTCGTGAATACTACCGGGGTGAAGGAGCCCTGGTCCACATTCTGTATTCTTTCTTCATATGCTCTGTTCTTCTCTTGTTCGTTTCTTCTGTGGGCTGCATCAAGGGTCAGGTCTCTGTGGCAATGGGCCATGGGATCAAAGATCCTCATGTCAAAATATGCCCTTTGTCCACGAGTCCAAAACCCTCTGGCGCTAACATCCACTCGTGCTTCGTTCGAAACATTAGCGGTGCGTCTGGCGAGGTGTTCGCCTTGCAGAGGGAGCAGCATGGGTTCCACAGTCACGTCGTGGCAGACTTCTTTCAGCATCTGAGCTGTTACGTCTCTTACTTCATCATGTCTCATGCAGACGAAACCTCCTCTCTTGCATGTCATGGCATGATTTTGGTTGAAGGGTGAGCCACAGTTACACATGTTTGGGAGCCCATCCACTGGCCAGCCATACCTGAGGGCAAGGGCATCAGTAAATTCTTTTTTGTTTAAGTTGAAGCCTTTTGCCCTGATAGGTAGTGTGGTTAGCCAGTTTGAAGCGCCCACTTCCTGTGCAATATCTGTCCTCCTCCTTGTGTCTTCTGGGAGTTCTCTCATTAGGTCACTCAGACTGTCTCTCTGTTTTCTTTCTCTGTTTATGGAGATTTCATTCCTTAGTGACCTAATATCTTGAGGGTTGTCTTCTCCCCTTTCATTTTGATTGGTAATATATCCGGTCAAGGAGGCTGTGATTCGGATTGAGTTCCCGAATTCAGACTCAGCCAGATTTTGCGGGTTGGTGATGCCGAGCCCACCCATTCTTGGCGGCAACTCCAGCAATCTTCTCTCCTGGTCACTGGGACATCTCCCATTTGCTATCGCCGGTATGAAAGTGTTTCTGATAGCATCTTCCAGAGGTTTTAGTAACGGAGCAACATCAGGAACTGTCCTCATGAGGTAGTTCCATTTATGCTTGACACCGTACGTAAATGCTGCGTAGGCTGCCTGCGGTTCTGTTTTGGCGATCTCGCTCAGTCTCTGCAGTTCGGACTCCCAGCGCTTTACAGCCGTTTTCACATATTCGGTTTTGTATTCAGCTGTTCCAATGGCTGCCCCGAGGTGTCTTTCCCCAGTCACTGACAGTTTCTCGTTACTGCCCTGGAATGCTGTTTTGGCCCGATCGTATGCCTCTGGTTTTACAATCACCACAGACTTCGTGGCGTTGGGATGGTACCCTATTTTAGGGCCATGTTCATTGACGAGGTCCCACCATTTCCTGAGGTCTGCAGACTTTCCTACCCCGGTGAGGTCATCCGCATACGCCACCTGTTGGACGTTGGTGTTTTCATGGCGGATGATGTCCTGCAGCTTCATCATTCCCAGGGCAAACATTGCCATGGCCACTGGGTCCCCCTGGGTGGTGCCCTCTGAGGATTGTATGGCCACCGGGTCTCCAAGTCGTTGGTCATTATGACTGCTGATGAACAGTCTGGCAGGTTCCTTGTATGTATTTTCAATATATTGGGCGAATATAGGGCACTTGATTTTGATGTTGTGCAGTGCTGTTTCCCTATTGATGTTGTTGAACGCATTTGCAGCGTCCACCATCAGCACCGCCTCGCATTCTGGGTCTTCGAACATTCTCCTGACAGCGTGAATGGCAGCTTCACATCCAGCCTGCTGACCCGCACACACTTGGAGGTTTCCCACCGCCTTCCTCACGTCGTCCTTCACCACCTCCATGACAGCCTTGCCTATGATCCTCCTGAGCACCTCCCCTATCCCGATGGGGCGACAGCCTGGTTTTTTATCCAGCGGGATGAGCCGGCAGGCCATCAAAGGCTCGAGGTGTTGGCAATTCTCTGACGCCAATTTTCTTGCTAGGGCGGCTATTGCGTCGCGAAGATCCACAGCTGGATTCCCAAAGATGTTCTTACTGAGGAGGTGTTTCCACCCCTTGGCATCCAAGCCTGATGGTCCAGCCGCTCCCTGCGTGTGAAGGGCGTGCTTCCAGATCACGTCACCGCTGATATGGTCGAAGACAACTCGATGCGGTGGGGTGTAGTCTCCAAGGAACTTCATTTCTGGGTGTGCAGGTCTAGCATCTGGATGCTTGTCCTTAAGAATCTGGCGTGTCTCTTCCGTCATGGGAAGGACTCCCGCTGCCTCATCTTCTATTGACAGTGATCTAGTTGCCATGGCCACTTTGCCTTGTCTCATCTTGTCAGCAAAGTTTCTAGCCCTGTCGTTACTGTCCTTCTTGCGACTGTTACGTCTGCCTAGTCTCTCCTGCAGTGTTTTAGCCTCGTCAAGTAGCTTCCGGACGTCCCCTTTCCTCCACAGCTCCATTCTTCTTTGTACCGCCTTCACGTCCTCAGATTGTTTCGACTTATGTGAGTCCGTTGGCATATGAGGTGCGGTAGTATGGCCAGAATCTTTAAAGCGTAGGGGGCGATTTGCGTGGAGTTGTTGTACGCTCTAATGAGGTAGGTTTTCTCCTCTATCAAGGTTTTGGTGGCGTTACATCTCGGGGCCTCAAATACGTTATTGGAAGAAAACGTTACCACATGATTGTAAGCGTCTCGCACCCACTCCTCTGTCTCCTCGAGTGTCCACCTCTG
>NW_026112072.1:207500-233309 GCF_024679095.1 Eriocheir sinensis
GTAGGGGAGATAAAAGGAAGAATAGGAGGAACAGGGCGAGAAAGAAGGAAAGGAGATAGAAAGAGAAGAAAAGGAGGAAGCGGGGAAGAGGAAGAAAGGGTGATAAAACGTATTTGAAGATGCATGAGCAGGAAGGGGCAAGAAAAATAACGTGAATGGAGTTAGAAGTGGAAGGGAACGAAAGTGGCATAGGAGAAAGAACGGTGGAAGAAGGAAGAGGGACGAAGAAGTGGAAGAAAGGAAGAAATAGCGGGAAATAAAGGAAGAGAAGAGGAGATAAGGGAAGGGAGGCGTGGAGGAAAAAAAGAAGTGGAGGAAAGGAAGAGAAGAGAGAGAAGTAAAGAGTCCCTCTCTTTACTTCTCTCTCTTCTTCGAGGAAGAAGGCGTGGAAGAAAAAGAGAAGTGGAGGATGCTAATGCTACAATACGATTTCTCGGGTAGTTTTTTTCTTCTGAATTTTCACAGATGACGCGTTCAGCGGCGTGAGGCTTTGTTAACTACTGGATCGTCTCGCCTTGCCCTCCAGGAGCCTTGGTGATGGATTTGTCTCTTGTTAGCATTGAACTACAAATATTCACACACACACACACACACACACACACACACACACACACACACACACACACACACACACACACACACACACACACACACACACACACACACTCACACCAATTCTCTCTCTCTCTCTCTCTCTCTCTCTCTCTCTCTCTCTCTCTCTCTCTCTCTCTCTCTCTCTCTCTCTCTCTCTCTCTCTCTCTCTCTCTCTCTCTCTCTCTCTCTCTCTCTCTCTCTCTCTCTCTCTCTCTCTCTCTCTCTCTCTCTCTCTCTCTCTCTCTCTCTCTCTCTCTCTCTCTCTCTCTCTCTCTCTCTCCTTTTTTTGTCTAGTCTGCTTTTATTCCGCTCACCCATCTTCTAATTTACTCCTGCTTATGATCATTTTCTCCCAGTTTTAATTCTACGTTTTCATCTTTTTTTTCCTTTTTCATCTTCCACTCTTTTCTATTCAATGTTTTTTTCCTTTCCTTTTTTCTCTTTTATTACTTTTTTCTCCTTATTTTTATTGTTTTTGCTTTTTCTGACGGTCTTCGCATAACATTCTGCTCACATTAAACTGTTTCCCATTGATCTTCCCTTTTTTGAGTCTCCGTTTTCCTTATTCCTCTTCCTCTTCTAATTCCTTCTAATCCTCACTCTCTTCTTCTTCTGCCTCATTTTCCTCTTCCTAATTTTGCTTTCTATCTTATCTTTTTTTTCTTCCATCTCATTTCTTTCTTAATGTTGCCTTTACACTTTTTCTTTCGCATGTCTTTCTTTTCAATCCCCTCTTTTTCCTCCTCTTTCAGTCAATTCCTCTTCCTCTTCCTCTTCTACTTCCTTTCAGTCCTCACGCTCTTCTTCCTCCTCATTGTCCTACTCCAAATTTTCCTTTTAATCTTGTTTTTTCTTCTGTTTGTTTTTGCATTCATTCTTAATTTGGTCTACATCTTTTCTTTTTTCCAACCCCTCTTTCAGTTCCTCATTATCTCACTAAATCTTAACTCCCATATTCTTTTCTTTCATCTCTCTCTCTTACTCCTCCTCCCCATCCATGTTTTTACTTATCCGTCTTTATATTTTGTTTTTCAGCCTCATTCGTATATTTCTCACCCTTTGTCTTCTCTCTCTTTCATCGTCTCTGTCTGTTTTGTCTTATTTGTCTTTCTGTTTTTATTGTTCTTGCCTTACATCTTCCTCCTTTATCCTACTTCACCTTTGTATATTATTTTTTTTACTTCTACTTCCTCGTTTTGCTTTTCTGCGTTTTTACGTTCTCATAATATTAATCTTCCCAATTTCTAGACATTTAAATACTCTCTTTTGTTTCTCTTCTTTCCCATTCGTGTTTATTTGTTCCTCCTTTTTATTGTTTTCTTCCAACTTTTTCTATTTCTTTTCATATCCTCTTACTTTTTCATATATTCTAAGTCTTATTTCGCCTCTTATCCCTTCTCCCTACTCTGCCTTGCTTTAATTCTTCCATCGCCTTCCTCGTAACTTCCTTTTTGTATCCTCTACGTTCTTTGAGTTATAATTCCTAGACATTTTTTCTTCCATTTCCTTCTTCCGTTTTCTTGTTCATCTTTTTGTTTCCTTTTTGCAAGTCTTGTTTTTACTTCATCTAATATTTTTTCCTTTCTTTTTTTTCTCCGTCCTTCTTCTTTTGCTTCTTTTCTTCCTGTTACTCCTTCAAAACTCTCACTTACTCATACTTATTATTTCCATATTACTCCTTCTCCTCCTTTTTCCTGCCCACAAACTTTTCCTTCGATTTTGCATTCCGCTTTCATCATTTTCCTCCTATTCTCTTCCTTTTCTTCTGCAGTGGTGATGCCGGGAAGAAGGGTGGAGGGGGGCGGATATGGTAGTCCTGGTGGTTGAAGTGCCTGCCATGATGGTGTTAATGGTCGTTATTCAAGTGGTGGGTGATTAGTAGTGGTGGTAGCGGCAGTGTTCCTGATAGTGTTATTAGTTGGAATGCTTATTTTGAGTTTAGGTCTACGGGTTTGTTATACCATGTTTCAGTTACTATTCTTCCATTGTGTGTTTGTGTGTGTGTGTGTGTGTGTGTGTGTGTGTGTTTGTGTGTGTGTGTGTGTGTGTGTAAAATTCACCGTGGCCTGATCGCGTCTTCCTTTTAGTGTCACATTTTGCACAGCTCTCCTCCGCCCGCCCTTCTCGTGGCCTGACAGCCAATCACACAGCAGAGCCGCGTGTGGGATGCCAGGTTCCACTTCTCGTAAAATTCGTCAATTTTATCTGTGTTGTACATGCATAACAAGGTCGAAGATACATAAGTGTGTACTATGTGGACGTATTTTTTATTATTTTTTCATTTGATTTTGTTCGACTTTGATGAAATCCAGTCAGTGAAGACATAGGACGTCCAGACTGATGTGTTGAACTAGGCACTTGATGAGAGAGAGAGAGAGAGAGAGTTTTTTGGGAGCTATTTTCACGTAAATGGAAACAATTTTGTTAGCAAAATTTCAATATTTTGATTTATTGATGAAGGAGTTATTGGCAAGTCGGAGAACAGATTTGGCACGATTCTTGGCATAAGTGTGAAGACCATTATTAGCAAAACTTCTAGGGCTCCGGCACCTTCTGTGAGCTGCCTCAATCGTTGATAGCACGCGAACAAGCGTGACTGAACCAGGGAGTTTTGCCATGATAAATGAATAACGCGGAATGTGTGGCTCCATCCCGATCTCACCTCCGTCACGCTCTGGGCACGCTTCTCAGACCTGGAAGCTATAATCATTCCGCAGAGAATGAGAGACAAAATAAAACTCAGGTCATCACACTGAGCTGAAGCATACAGGCAAGAGCATTCTAATACCTTTCATTTAAATATAGTTTTAAAACAGTTGGTCGTTCAGACAACTCCTTACATAACGTTTCTTGTTCTGAGGTGCAACACGACCCCACTATCCCTGCCTAAGGTTTTTGTAAGACAATATTTTCTATTTTTTCATTTGAAATATAAGATAAGAAATGTAAGCACACACATGCGTCCAAACACTCCCCACAGATGCGACACTCATGAACAATTTGTTCCGTAGAAGTGGCACCGTTCCATGGGATGCGTTCCTCTGCATGGTGATTTTAGTCAGCTGGCGAGCCGTTCCTCTCAGTGTGATTGTGGTGCTTCTTGGCACTCCTCAGTCTCTGTTATCACCAGTCAGCGACAGTTACTGTTCAGCGGGTGTTGAGAAATGCACCCGGAATGTACGTCACCTGTACGTCGCTGAACATTTGAGTTTGATCACGACGCTATGTACTCGCCCGGTGCTCACAGAAACTCGCCACCACTCGGCTTTGCGCCTCTCTTGGCACGACTTCTGCTGCGGGAGTTGGTGCCCCGATGTGTCTGTCCCTCGTAGAAATGCCTTGTTTCGTATCTGGGCGGGACGTGGCTGCTGGCGTTGTGCTGGCGGTGCTGTGAGTGGCGGCTGTTGGTGTAGTTGTGCAGCATACCAGCCACTGTTTTGCTGGAAGGAGTCGTTGCTCCGCTGTGTCGGCCTCTCGAGGTGCCGAGGTGCGCCACGCAGCGAGTTAGAGGCGGATCTAACGGGCTGCTGGTGAGGCCTCGAGGTACAGTTGGGAGGCTGAGTGACTTGGAGCGGCGCGGCGTATCTGAAGGTGTCTTGGCCACGGTACACCTCACGTTCCTTAACGAGGGCGCGGAGGTTACCAAGGTTGAAGCGCACATGTCCTGGACAGGTGGACCGTGGCATCTTTTCTTTCTTCAGGATACCTTTAGGAGACTTCCCTTCAGTAGTGGTATTCATTTGTGCACAGCGAGCTGCTCCAACTGTTTGCTGGTGTCGTGTGTTGTGTTTCTTTACCGCGTCCTTTGCTGACCCTTTCTGTGGCTTCACTGTTCTTTCCTTTCGCCTTTCCAGCTCAGGACGAATGCTGGAGAGAGGGAAGCCATACCTGAAGTAGTCGTAGCCACAGTACAGTTCACGATCCTTGACGAAAGTGTTCAGGTTCTGGAAGTTAAAGCGCACACATTTATGAGCGGTGCTGGCCGTCTTTCCTTTCTTGAGGATCCCTGTGAGATGTTGTGGCTCATTGATTTTGTTGTCTGCATCTGTTGCTTCCTCTGTTACTGTTTTCTGAGCCTCTGGCAGTTTGTTTACTGCTTCCTTTGGTGGCTCTTCCTGTGGCTCCACTGCTCTCTCCTTTAGGCTTTCCAGCTCAGGACGAATGCTGGAGAGAGGGAAGCCATACTGGAAGTAGTCGTAGGCACAGTACAGCTCACGATCCTTGACGAAAGTGTTCAGGTTCTGGAAGTTAAAGCGCACACATTTATGAGCGGTGCTGGCCGTCTTTCCTTTCTTGAGGATCCCTGTGAGGTGTTGTGGCTCATTGATTTTGTTGTCTGAATCTGTTGCTTCCTCTGTTACTGTTTTCTTAGCCTCTGGCAGTTTGTTTACTGCTTCCTTTGCTGGCTCTTCCTGTGGCTCCACTGCTCTCTCCTTTAAGCTTTTCAGCTCAGGACGAATGCTGGAGTGAGGGAAGCCATACTTGCAGTAGTCGTAGGCACAGTACAGCTCACGAATTTTGACGAAAGTGTTCAGGTTTTGGAAGTTGAACCTGATAGTTTTCTTGACCGGGGTTTGAGATGCGTCCCGCTGTTTGAAGCTGCTGATAAGGGGCATCTTTTCCGGTGAGCCGGTAACGGCCTTGCTCCTGCTGGAAGGAGCGTCCCCAGCCGTGCCTTGGTGCCCGGAGGGGAGCTCATCGTATACCTCCTTTATTTTCTCTCTCTTGACCATGTGCAGAGTAATTACGAGAGTTTGAACCCTCTTGCCATGGCTCTCCAATTGCGTGCAGTCTTTTTGTGCGACTGTTGTATCATCCACTGGCTTGTGGACCTTCTCTCTCTTCACCAAGTGGATTATGATGATGAGAGTTTGACGCCTCCTGCCAGTGGCCTCCTTTTCGCCCTTCCCCACCACCCCATCAGCATCCTGCAGGGTGTCGGAGGGGATCTCCTCCTCCACCACTGCGAGAGGCTGAGCAGCCTTCTTCAGGCAGACCAGGGCCTGTTGCCCTGCATCGGCCTGGGCACCCGCGTTTTCGGTTTCCTCGACGATGTCGTCAGGTTCCTCGGAGGGGCTGCGGCGCTTCCGCCTGGCGAAGAGCCAGCCGAAGCACCCGCAGCACCAAGACTTCTTCACTTGTTTTTGCTGAGTCATTTTAATGTAAATGAACAATCTTTAGCAGGAACGTGCAGGTCATCAACGTTGTCCTCTTCTGGGATGGCTTCTCCTCGTCGTGTTCCGCCTTGGCTACACCGACCACTGGCGGGGACGCTCAAAGAAAAGGTTGAGAGTGTAACGCTGGGGCGATGGGACGTAATGCAGGTGACGAAATGTTGCTGGAAGTAGTGCGCCCATCCCACGCCCACGCCCTCATGCTCCTCCTGACACCCACACCAACCCACACAACCCACTCCCTCATCCCTGGCCGAATGATTGCAACAAGTATTACGCCCATGCCAACCCCGCCCCCACGCCCTCATGCTCCTAGCTCCTTCTACTCACACCAACCCTCATAATTCATCCCCTCACCTTCACCTAAACCTGCCGGCGCCGCAACACACATCTCGTCACACCGAGAAGCCGCCGTGAGCTGGGACTGGCCGCATCGTGCCCTTCTTAACCAATGAACCACTCGGCCGAAAATTCTTGCCACAAGCCCAGCAAGAACTTCGTATTATTAATCTTACAAGAATAATAACATGTCACACAAATATATTTCCCTTATATTGATTATTGGCAATGAAGGGAGGCGTACAAAATATTTACAGTTACAAATATTTAGCTGCTGCAACAATACGATTTCTCGGGTAGTTTTTTCTTCTTCTGAATTTTCACAGATGACGCGTTCAGCGGCGTGAGGCTTTGTTAACTACTGGATCGTCCCGCCTTGCCCTCCAGGAGCCTTGGTGATGGATTTGTCTCTTGTTAGCATTGAACTACAAATACACACACACACACACACACACACACACACACACACACACACACACACACACACACACACACACACACACACACACACACACCCCCCCCACTCACTCCCACCGGCTGTCTCTCTCTCTCTCTCTCTCTCTCTCTCTCTCTCTCTCTCTCTCTCTCTCTCTCTCTCTCTCTCTCTCTCTCTCTCTCTCTCTCTCTCTCTCTCTCTCTCTCTCTCTCTCTCTCTCTCTCTCTCTCTCTCTCTCTCTCTCTCTCATCTTTTTTTGTCTAGTCTTCTTTTATTCCGCTCACCCATCTTCTAATTTACTCCTGCTTATGATCATTCTCTCCCAGTTTTAATTCTACGTTTTCATCTTTTTTTTTTCATTTTTCATCTTCCACTCTTTTCTATTCATCGTCTTTTTTTCTCCATTTTTTCCCTTTTTTCCTCTTTCCTTTTTTATTATGTTTTTTTTCATTTTTTTCTGACGGTCTTTGCAATACTTTCTGCTCAAATTAAACTGTTTCCCATTGATTTTCCTTTTTTGATTCTCCTTTTTCCTTCTTCCTTTTCCTCTTCTACTTTTTTCCAGTCCTCACTCTGTTCTACTTCCTCATTACCCTACTCCAAATTTTCCTTTTAATCTTGTTCTTTTTTTCTTCCTTTCATTTCTTTTTTTTATTTTCCTTTAACACTTTTTCTCTCCCACGTCAACCTTCTCAATCTCCTCTTTCAATCACTTCCGCTTCCTCTTCTACTTCCTTCTAATCCTGACTCTCCTCTTCTTCTTCCTCATTATCCTACTCCTACTTTGCTTTTTATATCATATCTTTTTTTTTCTTCCATCTCAATCTCCTCTTTCTCCTCATCTTTCAATCACTTCCTCTTCCTCTTCTACTTTCTTCCAGACCTCACGCTCTTCCTTCTCATTATCGTACTCCAAATTTTGCTTTTAATCTTTTTTTTCATCCCTTTTATTTTTTTTTATGTTGCCTTTACACATTTTTTTCTCGTACGTCAATCTTCTCAATCTCCTCTTTCTCCTCCTCTTTCAATCACTTCCTTTTCCTCTTCCTCTTCCTCTTCTACTTCCTTCCAGTCGTCACGCTCTTCTGCTTCCCATTATCTTACTCCAAATTTTGCTTCTAATCTTTTTTTTTTTCCTGCCTACCCTCTCATTCTTAATTTGGCTCACATCTTTTCTCCCGCGGCCATTCTCCAAACCCTCTTTACTTCCTCATTATCTCAATCTAAATTTTGTCATCCATTTTGTTTTTTTCCTTTCAACTATTCATCTTACTCCTCCTCACCAACCGACTTTTTTCTTATACTTCCTTTTATTTCGTTTTTCAGCCTTATTCGTATATTTTTTATCCTTCTTCTTTTCTGTTTGTATCGTCTGTTTTGTCTTTTTGTCTTTCCATTTTATTGTTCTTGCCTTTCATCTTCCTCCTTCCTCCTATTTCAATTTTGTATGTTATTTTTGTTTTTACTAGTACTTCCTCGTTTTGCTTTTCTGCGTTTTACATTCTCATAATATTAATCTTCCCAATTTCTACCCATTTAAATACTCTCTTTTGTTTCTCTTCTTTCCCATCCGTGTTTAGTTTCTCCTTTTTATTGTTTTCTTCCAACTTTTTCTATTTCTTTTCATATCCTCTTACTTTTTCATATATTCTAAGTCTTATTTCGCCTCTTATCCCTTCTCCCTACTCTGCCTTGCTTTAATTCTTCCATTGCCTTTCTCCTAACTCTCCTTTTTGTATCCTCACGTTCTTTGAGTCCTAATTCCTTGACATTTTTTCTTCCGCTTCCTTCTCCCGTTTTCTTGTTCATCTTCTTGTTTCGTGTTTGCATATTTTGTTTTCACCTCATCTAATATTTTTTTCCTTTACTTTTCTTCTCCGTTCCTCTACTTTTCCTTCTTTTCTTCCTCTTATTCCTTCAAAACTCTCACTTACTCATACTTATTATTTCCATATTTCTCCTTCTCTTCTTTTTTTCTACTCAAAAACTTTCCTTCGATATTTGGGTTCCCCTTTTATCATTTTCCTCCTATTCTCTTCCTCTTTTGCAGTAGTGGTGGTGATGGACTGGTGGGGGGCGGCTGTATGGTAGTTCTGGCGGTTGAAGTGCCTGCCATGATGGTACTAATGGTAGTTATCCAAGTGGTGGGTGATTAGTAGTGGTGGTAGCGGCGGTGTTCGTTATAATGTTGTTGGTAGGTATGCCTATTTTGAATTTGAATCTGCGGGTTTGATGTACCATGTTTCACTGACTATTCTTCCAGTGTGTGTGTGTGTGTGTGTGTGTGTGTGTGTGATCGCGTATTCCCGTTCTGTGTCACATTTTTGCACAGCTCTCCTCCGCCCCGCCCTTCTCGTGGCCTGACAGCCAATCACACAGCAGAGCCGCGTGTGGGATTTGGATGGGGCAGTGTCACGAGTTGCGTCCCACAAGGGTCGGTGCTGGGTCCTCTGCCTTTTATTATTTTCATCAATGACTTGGACACAGGAATTAGTAGTGATGTCAGTAAGTTCGCAGATGATACCAAGATCGGTAGAGTAATCCAATCAGACAGGGCCGCTAGGGTTCTCCAGGATGAGCTTGACAGACTATATGATTGGGCGGGGAAGTGGCAGATGGAATTCAATGTCGGGAAGTGTAGCATTTTGAGTGTAGGTAGGAATAACTCCTCACACAATTACTCCTTAAATTACACTCCTCTAAACAGGTCCGGGCGTGATAGAGACTTAAGCTACGGTCATACTTGCTATTGTTAACGCAAGCCTGGCTTTTGTTTTCGCTGGCTTGCCAGCGATACGCGCGGCAGTCTGGTCACACCACATGCAAAGTCCGCTAGCTAGCTAGCTAGCGGATCATATCATAACAATACTAGCCGCTATGGAGGAAGCACTTCTTGGATTCGCTCTGTCCACAATTACTCTTGCCACTTGTTTTGTAGCCAGTGAGGACTTAAAGAAGAAAAGAAAAGTGAAACGAAAGTGGATAAGACCATGGCTGGCAAGTGTGTTCGCTCTTGCTCTTGCTCTTGCTGTACAGGTGACCCGTTAGAAAGTCACCGAGGTCAAATAAGAAATGAATATTATATTTCCATTAAAGAAAAAAAATACATTTGGAAATTTTCTTGTATTGTCGTCTAGCTTTTATATTACGCATTTAAAGTCCCTCCCCAAAAAAGAAATGGAATATTTTTTGATTGCATGTATGCTGAATAAACGATAGTTTCTTATTCCCTTCCATTCGGCTACCGCTGCCGCCAGCAGTACGGCCAGTGAAAACGGTCCGTATCGATAGCTCAAAGCAGCCGATATCATTAGCTCGTGCAGCGCAAATGGCTGGCCGATCAAGCCGTACCGCTGGATCCAGCGATATCAGTAGCTAGTGTGACCGCACCTTTAGGAGTCCTAGTGAGCGATGACCTCCGTCCTAGGGCTCAATGCATTCAGGCTAAAAGTCGGGCCATCAGAGTACTTGGTTTCATCTCAAGGAGCGTAAGCAATAGGAGCGCTGAAGTCATCCTCAAACTTTGCTTAGCACTAGTTAGACCTCATCTCGATTATGCAGTTCAGTTCTGGTCCCCCACTATAGAATGGATATCAAGATGTTAGAATCTGTACAGAGGAGGATGACAAAGATGATTCAGGGGGAGAGAAACTTCCCTTATGAAGACAGGCTTAAGCATTTAAATCTACACTTTCTAGAAAGGCGAAGGTTGCTAGGAGACTTGATCGAAGTCTACAAATGGATGAAGGGCTTTAATAGAGGGGATGTCAATAACATTTTGATAGTAAAAGAGCCAGGTAGGACGCGTAGCAATGGTTTTAAGTTAGACAAATTCAGATTCAACAAAGACATAGGCAAGAATTGGTTCACCAATAGAGCGGTGGACGAATGGAACAGGCTTGGGAGCCATGTTGTGGGTGCCAATACCGTAGATACATTCAAGAAGAGGTTGGATAAATTCATGGATGGTGAGGTAAGGTGGGGTTGAGTGTACAGGAGCTGCCTTGTATAGGCCAACCGGCCTCTTGTAGACTCCTTACGTTCTTATGTTCTTATGTTCTTATGTTCCATTTCCCGTAAAATTCGTCAAGTTCATCTGTCTTTTCAACATAAAAAGGTCGAAGATACATAAGTGTGTACTATGTGGACGTATTTTTTTTATTATTCTTTCATTTGATTTTGTTCGACTTTGATTAAATCCTGTCATTGAAGAAATAGAACGGCCAGACTGATGTGTTGACATCATCACTTGATGAGAGAGAGAGAGAGGAGCGATTTTCAGGTGGATGGAAACAATTTTGTTAGCAAAATTTTGACATTTTGATTTATTGATGAAGGAGTTATTGGCAAGTCGGAGAACAGATTTGGCACGATTCTTGGCATAAATGTGAAGACCATTATTAGCAAAAGTTCTAGGGCTCCGGCACCTTCTGTGAGCTGCCTCAATCGTTGATAGCACGCGAACAAGCGTGACTAAACCAGGGAATTTTTACATGATAAATGAATAACGCGGAATGTGTGGCTCCATCCCGATCTCACCTCCGTCACGCTCTGGGCACGCGTCTCAGACCTGGAAGCTATAATCATTCCGCAGAGAAAGAGAGAGAAAATAAAACTCAGCTCATCACACTGAGCTGAAGCATAATGGCAAGAGCATTCTAATACCTTTCATTTAAATATAGTTTTAAAACAGGTGGTCGTTCAGACAACTCCTTACATAACGTTTCTTGTTCTGAGGTGCAACACGACCCCACTATCCCTGCCTAAGGTTTTTTGTAATAAAATATTTTCTATTTTTTCATTTGAAATATAAGATAAGAAATGTAAGCACACACATGCGTCCAAACACTCCCCACAGATGCGACACTCTTGAACAATTTGTTCCGTAGAAGTGGCACCGTTCCATGGGATGCGTTCCTCTGCATGGTGATTTTAGTCAGCTGGCGAGCCGTTCCTCTCAGTGTGTTTGTGGTGCTGCTTGGCACTCCTCAGTCTCTGTTATCACCAGTCAGCGACAGTTACTGTTCAGCAGGTGTTGAGAAATGCACCCGGAATGTACGTCACCTGTACGTCGCTGAACATTTGAGTTTGATCACGACGCTGTGTACTCGCCCGGTGCTCACAGAAACTCACCACCACTCGGCTTTGCACCTCTCTTGGCACGACCTCTGCTGCGGGAGTTGGTGCCCCGATGTGTCTGTCCCTCGTAGAAATGCCTTGTTTCGTATCTTGGCGGGACGTGGCTGCTGGCGTTGTGCTGGCGGTGCTGTGAGTGGCGGCTGTTGGTGTAGTTGTGTGCAGCATACCAGCCACTGTTTTGCTGGAAGGAGTCGTTCCTCCGCTGTGTCGGCCTCTCGAGGTGCCGAGGTGCGCCACGCAGCGAGTTAGAGGCGGATCTAACGGGCTGCTGGTGAGGCCTCGAGGTAAAGTTGGGAGGCTGAGTGACTTGGAGCGGCGCGGCGTATCTGAAGGTGTCCTGGCCACGGTACACCTCACGTTCCTTAACGGGGGCGCGGAGGTTACCAAGGTTGAAGCACACATGTCCTGGACAGGTGGACCGTGGCATCTTTTCTTTCTTCAGGATACCTTTAGGAGACTTCCCTTCAGTAGTGGTATTCATTTGTGCACAGCGAGCTGCTCCAACTGTTTGCTGGTGTCGTGTGTTGTGTTTCTTTACCGCGTCCTTTGCTGACCCTTTCTACGGCTTCACTGTTCTCTCCTTTCGCCTTTCCAGCTCAGGACGAATGCTGGAGAGAGGGAAGCCATACCTGAAGAAGTCGTAGCCACAGTACAGTTCACGATCCTTGACGAAAGTGTTCAGGTTCTGGAAGTTAAAGCGCACACATTTATGAGCGGTGCTGGCCGTCTTTCCTTTCTTGAGGATCCCTGTGAGGTGTTGTGGCTCATTGATTTTGTTGGCTGAATCTGTTGCTTCCTCTGTTACTGTTTTCTGAGCCTCTGGCAGTTTGTTTACTGCTTCCTTTGGTGGCTCTTCCTGTGGCTCCACTGCCCTCTCCTTTAGGCTTTTCAGCTCAGGACGAATGCTGGAGAGAGGGAAGCCATACTTGCAGTAGTCGTAGGCACAGTACAGCTCACGAATTTTGACGAAAGTGTTCAGGTTTTGGAAGTTGAACCTGATAGTTTTCTTGACCGGAGTTTGAGATGCATCCCGCTGTTTAAAGCTGCTGATAAGGGGCATCTTTTCCGGTGGGCCGGTAACGGCCTTGCTCCTGCTGGAAGGAGCGTCCCCAGCCATGCCTTGGTGCCCGGAGGGGAGCTCATCGTATACCTCCTTTATTTTCTCTCTCTTGACCATGTGCAGAGTAATTACGAGAGTTTGAACCCTCTTGCCATGGCTTTCCAATTGCGTGCAGTCTTTTTGTGCGACTGTTGTATCATCCACTGGCTTGTGGACCTTCTCTCTCTTCACCAAGTGGATTATGATGATGAGAGTCTGACGCCTCCTGCCAGTGGCCTCCTTTTCGCCCTTCCCCACCACCCCATCAGCATCCAGCAGGGTGTCATATGGTTTCATCTGCTCCTCATTATCGATGTGCTTTCATCTGCTCATCAATATCGAGGTGCTATCATCTGCTCCTCAATATCGATATGCTTTCATCTGCTCCTCATTATCGATATGCTTTCATCTGCTCTTTAATATCGAGGTGCTTTCATCTGCTCCTCAATATCGAGGTGCTTTCACCTGCTCCTCAATATCAAGGTGCTTTCACCTGTTCCTCAATATCAAGGTGCTTTCACCTGCTCCTCAGTATCAAGGTGCTTTCAACTGCTCCTCAATATCAAGGTACTTTCACCTGCTCCTCAATATCAAGGTGCTTTCACCTGCTCCTCTATATCGAGGTGCTTTCACCTGCTCCTCAATATCAAGGTGCTTTCACATGCTCCTCAATATCAAGGTGCTTTCACCTGCTCCTCAATATCAAGGTGCTTTCACCTGCTCCTCAATATCAAGGTGCTTTCACCTGCTCCTCAATATCGATGTGCTTTCACCTGCTCCTCAATATCGAGGTGCTTTCATCTGTTCCTCAACATCGAGGTGATTTCATCTGCTCCTCAATATCGAGGTGCTTTTATCTGCTCCTCAATATCAATGTGCTTTCAACTGCTCCTCAATATCGAGGTGATTTCATCTGCTCCTCAATATCGATGTGCTTTCATCTGCTCCTCAATATCGATGTGTTTTCATCTGCTCCTCAATATCGAGGTGCTTTCATCTGCTCCTCAATATCAAGGTGCTTTCATCTGCTCCTCAGTATGGAGGAGCCATCACCTGCTCCTCAATATCGAGGTGCTTTCATCTGCTCGTCAATATCGAGGTTCTATCATCTGCTCCTCAATATCGAGGTGATTTCATCTGCTCCTCAATATCGATGTGGTTTCAACTGCTCCCCAATATCGATGTGCTTTCACCTGCTCTTCAATATCGAGGTGCTTTCATCTGCTCCTCAATATCGATGTGTTTTCATCTGCTCCTCAATATCGATGTGCTTTCATCTGCTTATCAATATCGAGGTGCTATCATCTGCTCCCAAATATCGATGTGCTTTCATCTGCTTATCAATATCGAGGTGCTTTCATCTGCTCCTCAATATCGAGGTGCTCTCATCTGCTCATCAGTATCGAGGTGCTATCATCTGCTCCTCAATATCGATATGCTTTCATCCGCTCCTCAATATCGAGGTGCTTTCATCTGCTCCTCATTATCGATGTGCTTTCATTTGCTCCACAATATCGATATGCTATCATCTGCTGATCAATATCGAGGTGCTATCATCTGCTCCCCAACATCGATGTACTTTCATCTGCTCATGAATATCGATGTGCTTTCATCTGCTCATCAATATCGAGATCCTTTCATCTGCTCATCAATATCGAAGTGCTATCATCTGCTCCTCAATATCGATATGCTTTCATCTGCTCCTCAATATCGAGATGCTTTCATCTGCTCATCAATATCAAGGTGCTATCATCTGCTCCTCAATATCGATATGGTTTCATCTGCTCCTCATTATCGATGTGCTTTCATCTGCTTCTCAATATCGATATGCTTTCATCTGCTCCTCATTATCGATATGCTTTCATCTGCTCCTTAATATCGTGGTGCTTTCATCTGCTCCTCAATATCGAGGTGCTTTCACCTGCTCCTCAATATCAAGGTGCTTTCACCTGCTCCTCAATATCAAGGTGCTTTCACCTGCTCCTCAGTATCAAGGTGCTTTCAACTGCTCCTCAATATCAAGGTGCTTTCACCTGCTCCTCAATATAAAGGTGCTTTCACCTGCTCCTCTATATCGAGGTGCTTTCACCTGCTCCTCAATATCAAGGTGCTTTCACATGCTCCTCAATATCAAGGTGCTTTCACCTGCTCCTCAATATCAAGGTGCTTTCACCTGCTCCTCAATATCAAGGTGCTTTCACCTGCTCCTCTATATCGAGGTGCTTTCATCTGCTCATCAATATCGAGGTGCTTTCATCAACTCCTTAATATCGAGGTGCTTTCATCTGCTCCTCAATATCGAAGTGCTTTCATCTACTCCTTAATATCAAGGTGCTTTCATCTGCTCCTCAATATCGAGGTGCTTTCATCTGCTCATCAATATCGAGATGCTATCATCTGCTCCTCAATATCTATGTGCTTTCATCTGCTCCTCAATATCGAGGTGGTATTATGTGCTCCTCAATATCGAGATGCTTTCATCTCCTTCTCAACACTGAGGTGCTTTCATCTGCTCCTCAGTATCAAGGTGCTTTCATCTCCTCCTCAACATCGAGGTGCTTTCACCTGTTCCTCAATATCGAGGTGCTATCAGTTGCTCGTCAATATCGAGGTGCTTTAATCTGCTCCTCAATATCGATGCGCTTTCACCTGCTCCTAAATATCGAGGTCCTTTCATCTGCTCCTCAATATCAAGGTGCTTTCATCTGCTCCTCAATATCGAGGGTCTTTCAACTGCTCCTCAATATCATGATGCTTTCATCTGCTCCTCAATATCGAGGGACTTTCAACTGCTCCTCAATATCAAGATGCTTTCATCTGCTCCTTAATATCGATGTGCTTTCATCTTCTGATCAATATCGAGGTGCTTTTATCTGCTCTTCAATATCGATGTGCTTTCATCTGCTTATCAATATCGAGGTGCTTTCATATGCTCCTCAATATCGAGGTGCTTTCATCTGCTCATCAGTATCGAGGTGCTATCATCTGCTCCTCAATATCGATATGCTTTCATCCGCTCCTCAATATCGAGGTGCTTTCATCTGCTCCTCATTATCGATGTGCTTTCATATGCTCCACAATATCGATATGCTATCATCTGCTGATCAATATCGAGGTCCTATCATCTGCTCCCCAATATCGATGTACTTTCATCTGCTCATGAATATTGATGTGCTTTCATCTGCACATCAATATCGATATGGTTTCATCTGCTCCTCATTATCGATGTGCTTTCATCTGCTCATCAATATCGAGGTGCTATCATCTGCTCCTCAATATCGATATGCTTTCATCTGCTCCTCAATATCGAGATGCTTTCATCTGCTCATCAATATCGAGGTGCTATCATCTGCTCCTCAATATCGATATGGTTTCATCTGCTCCTCATTATCGATGTGCTTTCATCTACTCATCAATATCGAGGTGCTTTCATCTGCTCCTCAATATCGATGTGCTTTCACCTGCTCCTCAATATCGGGGTCCTTTCATCTGCTCCTCAATATCGGAGTCCTTTCATCTGCTCCTCAATATCGAGGTGCTTTTACCTGCTCCTCAATATCGGGGTCCTTTCATCTGCTCCTCAATATCGGGGTCCTTTCATCTGCTCCTCAATATCGGGGGTCTTTCAACTGCTCCTCAATATCAAGGTGCTTTCATCTGCTCCTTAATATCGATGTGCTTTCATCTGCTCCTCAATATCGGGGGTCTTTCAACTGCTCCTCAATATCAAGATGCTTTCATCTGCTCCTTAATATCGATGTGCTTTCATCTTCTGATCAATATCTACGTGCTTTTATCTGCTCTTCAATATCGATATGCTTTCATCTTCTCAATATCGAGGAGCTTTCATCTACTCCTAAATATCGATGTGCTTTCATCTTCTCAATATCGAGGTGCTTTCATCTCTTCCTGAATATCGATGTACTTTCGTCTGTTCCTCAATATCGAGGTGCTTTTATCTGCTCCTCAATATTGAGGTGCTTTCATCTCTTCCTGAATATCGATGTACTTTCGTCTGTTCCTCAATATCGAGGTGCTTTTATCTGCTCCTCAATATCGAGGAGCTTTCATCTATTCCTGAATATCGATGTACTTTCGTCTGTTCCTCAATATTGAGGTGCTTTCATCTGATCCTCAATATCGAGGATCTATCATGTGCTCCTCAATATCAAGGTGCTTTCATCTGCTCTTCATCATCGATTTGCTTTCATGTGCTCCTCAATATCGAGGTGCTTTCATCTTCTCCTCAATATCAAGGTGCTTTCATCTGCTCCTCAATATCAAGGTGCTTTCCTCTGCTCATCAATATCGACGAGCTATCATCTGCTCCTCAATATCGAGGTGCTTTCATCTGCTCCTCAATATCGAGGTGCTATCATATGCTCCCAAGTATCGATGTGCTTTCATCTGCTTATCAATATCGAGGTGCTTTCATCTGCTTCTCAATATCGAGGTGCTTTCATCTGCTCATCAGTATCGAGGTGCTATCAACTGCTCCTCAATATTGATATGCTTTCATCCGCTCCTCAATATCGAGGTGCTTTCATCTGCTCCTCATTATCGATGTGCTTTCATTTGCTCCACAATATCGATATGCTATCATCTGCTGATCAATATCGAGGTGCTATCATCTGCTCCCTAATATCAATGTACTTTCATCTGCTCATGAATATCGATGTGCTTTCATCTGCTCATCAATATCGAGATGCTTTCATCTGCTCATCAATATCGAGGTGCTATCATCTGCTCCTCAATATCGATATGCTTTCATCTGCTCATCAATATCGAGATGCTTTCATCTGCTCATCAATATCGAGGTGCTATCATCTGCTCCTCAATATCGATATGGTTTCATCTGCTCCTCATTATCGATGTGCTTTCATCTGCTCATCAATATCGAGGTGCTTTCACCTGCTCCTCAATATCAAGGTGCTTTCACCTGCTCCTCAATATCAAGGTGCTTTCACCTGCTCCTCAGTATCAAGGTGCTTTCAACTGCTCCTCAATATCAAGGTGCTTTCACCTGCTCCTCAATATCAAGGTGCTTTCACCTGATCCTCTATATCGAGGTGCTTTCACCTGCTCCTCAATATCAAGGTGCTTTCACATGCTCCTCAATATCAAGGTGCTTTCACCTGCTCCTCTATATCAAGGTGCTTTCACCTGCTCCTCAATATCAAGGTGCTTTCACCTGCTCCTCTATATCGAGGTGCTTTCATCTGCTCATCAATATCGAGGTGCTTTCATCAACTCCTTAATATCGAGGTGCTTTCATCTGCTCCTCAATATCGAAGTGCTTTCATCTACTCCTTAATATCAAGGTGCTTTCATCTGCTCCTCAATATCGAGGTGCTTTCATCTGCTCATCAATATCGAGATGCTATCATCTGCTCCTCAATATCTATGTGCTTTCATCTGCTCCTCAATATCGAGGTGGTATCATGTGCTTCTCAATATCGAGATGCTTTCATCTCCTTCTCAACAGCGAGGTGATTTCATCTGCTCCTCAATATCAAGGTGCTTTCATCTCCTCCTCAACATCGAGGTGCTTTCACCTGTTCCTCAATATCGAGGTGGTATCAGGTGCTCGTCAATATCGAGGTGCTTTAATCTGCTCCTCAATATCGATGTGCTTTCACCTGCTCCTCAATATCGAGGTCCTTTCATCTGCTCCTCAATATCAAGGTGCTTTCATCTGCTCCTCAATATCGAGGGTCTTTCAACTGCTCCTCAATATCAAGATACTTTCATCTGCTCCTTAATATCGATGTGCTTTCATCTTTTGATCAATATCTACGTGCTTTTATCTGCTCTTCAATATCGATATGCTTTCATCTTCTCAATATCTGCTCCTAAATATCGATGTGCTTTCATCTTCTCAATATCGAGGTGCTTTCATCTCTTCCTGAATATCGATGTACTTTCGTCTGTTCCTCAATATCGAGGTGCTTATGTCTGCTCCTCAATATCAAGGTGCTTTCATCTGCTCTTCATTATCGATTTGTTTTCATGTGCTCCTCAATATCGAGGTGCTTTCATCTGCTCCTCAATATCAAGGTGCTTTCCTCTGCTCATCAATATCGAGGAGCTATCATCTGCTCCTCAATATCGAGGTGCTTTCATCTGCTCCTCAATATCGAGGTGCTATCATATGCTCCTCGATATCGATGTGCTTTCATCTGCTGCTCAATATCGAGGTGCTTTCATATGTTCGTCAATATCGAGGTGCTTTCATATGCTCCTTAATATCAAGGTGCTTTCATATGTTCGTCAATATTAAGGTGCTTTTATCTGATCCTCAATATCAAGGTGCTTTCATCTGCTACTCAGTTTCAAGGTGCTTTCACCTACTCCCCAATATTGATGTGCTTTTATCTGCTCTTCAATATCGAGGTGCTTTCATCTGCTCCTCTATATCAAGGTTCTTTCATCTGCTCCTCTATATCAAGGTTCTTTTATCTGCTCTTCAATATCGATGTGCTTTCATCTGCTCCTCTATATCAAGGTTCTTTCATCTGCTCCTCTATATCAAGGTTCTTTCATCTGCTCCTCCATATCGATGTGCTTTCACCTGCTTCTTAATATCGAGGTGCTTTCATCTGCTCCTCAATATCAAGGTGCTTTCATCTGCTACTCAGTTTCAAGGTACTTTCACCTGCTCCTCAATATTGATGTGCTTTTATCTGCTCTTCAATATCGATGTGCTTTCATCTGCTCCTTAATATCAAGGTGCTTTCATCTGCTCCTCAATATCAAGGTGCTTTCATCTGCTCCTCACTATCAAGGTGCTTTCATCTGCTCCTCAATATCAAGGTGCTTTCATCTGCTCCTCAATATCAAGGTGCTTTCATCTGCTCCTCAATATCAAGGTGCTTTCATCTGCTCCTCAATATCAAGGTGCTTTCATCTGCTCCTCAATATCAAGGTGCTTTCACCCGCTCTCCAATATCGATGTGCTTTCATCTGCTCCTCAATATCAAGGTGCTTTCATTTGCTCCTCAATATCGATGTGCTTTCACCTGCTCCCCAATATCAATGTGCTTTCACCTGCTCCTTAATATCGAGGTGCTTTCTTCTGTTCCTCAACATCGAGGTGATTTAATTTGCTCCTCAATATCGAGGTGCTTTTATCTGCTCCTCAATATCAATGTGCTATCAACTGCTCCTCAATATCGAGGTGATTTCATCTGCTCCTCAATATCGATGTGCTTTCATCTGCTCCTCATTATCGATGTGTTTTCATCTGCTCCTCAATATCGATGTGCTTTCAAATGCTCCTCAGTATCAATGTGCTTTCACCTTCTCCCCAAAATTGAGGTGGTATCATCTGCTCCTTAATATCGATGTGCTTTCATCTGCTCCTCAATATCGAGGTGCTTTCATCTGCTCCACAATATCGATGTGCTTTCATCTGCTCCTCAATATCGAGGTGCTTTCATCTGTTCCTTTATATCGAGGTGCTATTATCTGCTCCTCAATATCGTGGTGCTTTCATCTGCTAATCAATAGGGAGCTGTTTACATCTGCCCCTCAATATCAAGATGTTTTCATCTGCTCTTCAATATCAAGGTGCTTTCATCTGCTCCTCAATATCGATGTGCTTTCAAATGCTCCTCAATATCGAGGTGCTTTCATCTGCTCCTCAATATGGAGGTGGTATCATGTGCTCTTCATTATCGAGGTGCTATCATGTGCTCCTTAATATCAAACTGCTTTCATATGTTCCTCAATATCGAGGTGCTTTCATCTGCTCCTCAATATGGAGGTGCTTTCATCTGCTCCTCAATATCGAGGTGCTTTCATCTGCTCCTCAATATGGAGGTGCTTTCATCTGCTCCTCAATATCGAGGTGCTTTCATCTGCTCCTCAATATGGAGGTGCTTTCATCTGCTCCTCAATATGGAGGTGCTTTCATCTGCTCCTCAATATCGAGGTGCTTTCATCTGCTCCTCAATATCGAGGTGCTTTAATCTGCTCCTCAATATCGAGGTGCTTTCATCTGCTCCTCAATATCGAGGTGCTTTAATCTGCTCCTCAATATCGAGGTGCTTTCATCTGCTCCTCAATATCGAGGTGCTTTCATCTGCTCGTCAATATCGAGGTGCTTTCATCTGCTCCTCAATATCGAGGTGCTTTCATCTGCTCCTCAATATCGAGGTGCTTTCATATGCTGCTCAATATCGACGTGCTTTCATCTGCTCCTCAATATCGAGGTGCTTTCATCTGCTCCTCAATATCGAGGTGCTTTCATCTGCTGCTCAATATCGAGGTGCTTTCATCTGCTCATCAATATCGAGGTGCTTTCATCTGCTGCTCAATATCGAGGTGCTTTCATCTGCTCCTCAATATCGAGGTGCTTTCATCTGCTCCTCAATATCGAGGTGCTTTCATCTGCTCCTCAATATCGAGGTGCTTTCATCTGCTCCTCAATATCGAGGTGCTTTCATCTGCTCCTCAATATCGAGGTGCTTTCATCTGCTCCTCAATATCGAGGTGCTTTCATCTGCTCCTCAATATCGATGCTTTCATCTGCTCCTCAATATCGGTGCTTTCATCTGCTCCTCAATATCGATGTGCTTTCATCTGCTCCTCAATATCGAGGTGCTTTCATCTGCTCCTCAATATCGAGGTGCTTTCATCTGCTCCTCAATATCGAGGTGCTTTCATCTGCTCCTCAATATCGAGGTGCTTTCATCTGCTCCTCAATATCGAGGTGCTTTCATCTGCTCCTCAATATCGAGGTGCTTTCTTCTGCTCCTCACTATCCCGGTGCTTTCATCTGCTCCTCAATATCGAGGTGCTTTCAGCTGCTCCTCAATATCGAGGTGCTTTCATCTGCTCCTCAATATCGAGGTGCTTTCATCTGCTCCTCAATATCGAGGTGCTTTCATCTGCTCCTCAATATCGAGGTGCTTTCATCTGCTCCTCAATATCGGTGCTTTCATCTGCTCCTCAATATCGAGGTGCTTTCATCTGCTCCTCAATATCGAGGTGCTTTCATCTGCTCCTCAATATCGAGGTGCTTTCATCTGCTCCTCAATATCGAGGTGCTTTCATCTGCTCCTCAATATCGAGGTGCTTTCATCTGCTCCTCAATATCGAGGTGCTTTCATCTGCTCCTCTATCTCGAGGTGCTTTCATCTGCTCCTCAATATCGAGGTGCTTTCATCTGCTCCTCAATATCGAGGTGCTTTCATCTGCTCCTCAATCTCGAGGTGCTTTCATCTGCTCCTCAATATTGAGGTGGTATCATCTGCTGCTCAATATCGAGGTGCTTTCATCTGCTCCTCAATATCGAGGTGCTTTCATCTGCTCCTCAATATCGAGGTGCTTTCATCTGCTCCTCAATATCGAGGTGCTTTCATCTGCTCCTCAATATCGAGGTGCTTTCATCTGCTCCTCAATATCGATATGCTTTCATCTGCTCCTCAATATCGAGGTGCTTTCATCTGCTCCTCAATATCGAGGTGCTTTCATCTGCTCCTCAATATCGAGTGCTTTCATCTGCTCCTCAATATCGAGGTGCTTTCATCTGCTCCTCAATATCAGGTGCTTTCATCTGCTCCTCAATATCAGTGCTTTCATCTGCTCCTCAATATCGAGGTGCTTTCATCTGCTCCTCAATATCGAGGTGCTTTCATCTGCTCCTCAATATCAGTGCTTTCATCTGCTCCTCAATATCGAGGTGCTTTCATCTGCACCTCAATATCGAGGTTTCATCTGCTCCTCAATATCGAGGTGCTTTCATCTGCTCCTCAATATCGAGGTGCTTTCATCTGCTGCTCAATATCGAGGTGCTTTCATCTGCTGCTCAATATCGAGGTGCTTTCATCTGCTCCTCAATATCGATGTGCTTTAATCTGCTCCTCAATATCGAGGTGCTTTCACCTGCTTTCCAGTATCGATATGCTTTCACCTGCTTCTTAATATCGAGGTGCTTTCATCTGCTCATCAATTTCGAGGTGCTATCATCTGCTCCCCAATATCGATTTGCTTTCATCTGCTCATCAATATCTAGGTTATATTATCTGCTTCTCAATATCGAGGTGCTTTCATCTGCTAATCAATATGGAGCTGTTTACATCTGCTCCTCAATACCAAGGTGCTTTCATCTGCTCCTCAATATGAAGGTGCTTTCATCTGCTCCTCAATATTGTTGTGCTTTCATCTGCTCATCAATATCGAGATGCTTTCATCTGCTCCTCAATATTAAGGTGCTTTCATCTGCTCCTCAATATCAAGGTGCTTTTATCTGCTCCTCAATATTAAGGTGCTTTCATCTGCTCCTCAATATGAAGGTGCTTTCATCTGCTCTTAAATATCGAGGTGCTTTCATCTGCTCCTCAATATCGAGGTACTTTCATCTGCTCTTAAATATCGAGGTGCTTTCATCTGCTCCTCAATATCGAGGTACTTTCATCTGCTCTTAAATATCGAGGTGCTATCATCTGCTCCTCAATATCGATGTTCTTTCATCTGCTCCTCAATTTCGAGGTGGTATCATGTGCTCCTCAATATCGAGAGGCTTTCATCTGTTCCTCAATATCGAGTTGCTTTCATCTGCTCCTCTATATCGAGAGTGTATCATGTGCTCCTCAATATCAAGGTGCTTTCATCTCCTCCTCAATATCGAGTTGCTTTCATCTGCTCCTCAATATCGAGGTGGTATCATGTGCTCCTCAATATCGAGAGGCTTTCATCTGTTCCTCAATATCGAGTTGCTTTCATCTGCTCCTCAATATCGAGGTGGTATCATATGCTCCTCAATATCGAGTTGCTTTCATCTGCTCCTCAATATCGAGGTGGTATCATGTGCTCCTCTATATCGAGAGGCTTTCATCTGTTCCTCAATATCGAGGTGCTTGCATCTGCTCCTCAATATCGATGTGCTTTCATCTGCTCCTCAATATCGATGTGCTTTAATCTGCTCCTCAATATCGATGTGCTTTCACCTGCTTTCCAGTATCGATATGCTTTCACCTGCTCCTCAATATCGATGTGCTTTAATCTGCTCCTCAATATCGAGGTGCTTTCACCTGCTTTCCAGTATCGATATGCTTTCATCTGCTCCTCAATATCGATGTGCTTTAATCTGCTCCTCAATATCGAGGTGCTTTCATCTGTTCATCAATTTCGAGGTGCTATCATCTGCTCCCCAATATCGATTTGCTTCCATCTGCTCATCAATATCTAGGTTATATTATCTGCTTCTCAATATCGAGGTGCTTTCATCTGCTAATCAATATGGAGCTGTTTACATCTGCTCCTCAATACCAAGGTGCTTTCATCTGCTCCTCAATATGAAGGTGCTTTCATCTGCTCCTCAATATTAAGGTGCTTTCATCTGCTCCTCAATATCAAGGTGCTTTTATCTGCTCCTCAATATTAAGGTGCTTTCATCTGCTCCTCAATATGAAGGTGCTTTCATCTGCTCCTCAATATCGATGTGCTTTCATCTGCTCCTCAATATCGAGGTACTTTCATCTGCTCTTAAATATCGAGGTGCTTTCATCTGTTCCTCAATATCGAGGTACTTTAATCTGCTCTTAAATATCGAGATGCTATCATCTGCTCCTCAATATCGATGTTCTTTCATCTGCTCCTCAATATCGAGGTGGTATCATGTGCTCCTCAATATCGAGGTGCTTTCATCTGCTCCTCAATATCGATGTGCTTTCATCTGCTCCTCAATATTGAGGTGCTTGCATCTGCTCCTCAATATCGATGTGCTTTCATCTGCTCCTCAATATCGATGTGCTTTCATCTGCTCCTCAATATCGAGGTGCTTTCATCTGCTCCTCAATATCGAGGTGCTTGCATCTGCTCCTCAATATCGATGTGCTTTCATCTGCTCCTCAATATCGATGTGCTTTCATCTGCTCCTCAATATCGATGTGCTTTCATCTGCTCCTCAATATCGATATTCTCGATGATTTAATTTCCTTTCTCTATCCTCTATCTTGACTGTGTGGGTTAGCCTCCTTCTCCCCAGAGGAGATTCACCCGTCACCCACCCTGCGGCCCCAGGGGCCGAAAGGTGGATGACTTTTCTGTTTTCCTTTTCTTGATGTTTCTATCATCCTTTCTGGTGTTTTTGGGTCTGAACGAGCCGCTTTCCTCCCAGAAGAGACTCGCCCATAATTTTGTGATGTTGGTCTGGGCCGAAAGGTGGATGATTCTTTTCATTTCCATTTTCATTTTTCTAGTGTTACTTCTCTGCATTTTCCTTCCGGTGTTACTTCACATTTCTTCTTCTTGTGTTGTTATCTTCAAATTCCTTCTTCTTGTGTTACTCTTTCAAATTCCTTCTTTTGTAACTCTTTTCCAATACCTTCTTCTGTTAACTCTTTCAATACCTTCTTCTGTGTAACTCTTTTAAATACCTTCTACTGTTTAACTATTTAAAATAACTTCTTCTGTGTATCTCTTTTCAATACCGTCTTCTGTGTAACTCTTTTCAATACCTTCTTCTGTTCTACTCTTTTCAATACCTTCTTCTGTGTTACTCTTTTCAATACCTTCTTCTGTGTTACTCTTTTCAATACCTTCTTCTGTGTTACTCTTTTCAATACCTTCTTCTGTGTTACTCTTTTCAATACCTTCTTCTGTGTTACTCTTTTCAATACCTTCTTCTGTGTTACTCTTTTCAATACCTTCTTCTGTGTTACTCTTTCAATACCTTCTTCTGTGTTACTCTTTTCAATACCTTCTTCTGTGTTACTCTTTCAATACCTTCTTCTGTGTTACTCTTTTAAATACCTTCTTCTGTATACTCTTTTCAATACCTTCTTCTGTAACTCTTTTCAATACCTTCTTCTGACTCTTTTCAATACCTTCTTCTGTGTTAATCTTTCAATACCTTCTTCTGTGTTACTCTTTTCAATACCTTCTTCTGTGTTACTCTTTTCAATACCTTCTTCTGTGTTACTCTTTTCAATACCTTCTTCTGTTACTCTTTTTCCCTCGCACGATACCCCCCACAGTCTCCTCCTGTCCTTCGCACTTCCCGACAACACCTCCTCCTGTTC